>NW_016107350.1:668548-692091 GCF_001604975.1 Cebus imitator | reverse complement strand
GAGATAGCAAGGGGAGAGATGCCAGATGTAGGTGATGGGGAGGAAGGCAGCAAATCACACTGCCATGTGTGTTCCTATGCAACAATTTTGCATGTTCTTCACATGTACCCCCAAACCTAAAATGCAATAAAATAAATAAAAGGGAAAAAAAATATTAGTTGCAACATATTTGCTTGGTACATACGACTGTGTACATAGAAGATTATACAATTATGCAATGTTTCAGATATACAAACCATAATCCTATTTTACTATGATTTCATTCATATTATAAAAATTTATAATAAAAAACAAGGAGTAATGGTTCATAAATGGGTAAAAGAAATAACATTGGGGATGTCTTCATAAAGGTTTTTACCTGGTTTATGTATTAAATTGGATGGTGTTTCCTTAGAAAAATGTTGACCACAGGTAATAATGAAATATGTTTCATGATAGTTAGTGTATTTACCTTTATTGCCAATAGTATTGGATAATATATTTATATATAAAAAAAAGATGTTTACAATTTAAAGTTGGCAGACAATATACTGCACATCAGAAAGCAAAATGTTAATTTGAAGATTAACTTCAAATAAATCCTTAAAAAAATTGCTCTATGGTGAATTTGCTGGTGAATCTTTCAAAATCTGTTGAGAGATATTAGTAATACTGATATTCCTTAAAGATGTAAATAAGTATCCCTTAAAAATGTAAAGAAGTCTTCAGTATTTTTAATTTAGGTATTCAGTATTTTTAATTTAGAAGAAGGTTTATTGGTTTGGTGTTTTTATTTTTCAGGAAGATAATGTGGAGAAATGAACACATTCATCAACTTGATATAATTTGTTCATTATATAATACAAGTGAAACATGAAATATTTGTGCAATACTAACTGGATACTCTTTCTATTAAAACTATGTGTAAGTAAAGATGATGAAGTATTTTTATAGCACACTATGGAAACAATTTACCTAAAATTGGGGTTCCAAATTAAGTTCTGTAATATTCTGGCAAATCACTTCTTCATAGCCATGGTGCTATATTCACATTTATGCATAGAGTCACTGGCAAACTTTAAAACTTTCACAACTTATATCATTACTTGCATATGTAGTTTGGGAAGCACTTTCCATAATCTCTCCTATGTATATAAGTTTGTACTTCTAGCCTTATCATATCAAACTCCGAAAGCATTCCATTACTCATATAAAAATACTTGTGCATTTAAATATTTTAACATTAGTTATGGAGAAGACCTCATATTTGTCGGTAAACAATTCTCCATAGTCTCTTGTATTTTTACATGTCTTGTGAGCAAAAATACTGCCTGCCTTTAGTCTAGGCATTTCAAGGATGTGTTCAGCATGAGCCGCTTTGAAATTAGAGATGGTGTCTCCACTAGAGGCAATAACAACCTTACTTGTTGTTATTAACATAATATCTCCTTTGGAGCAAAGTTCAAGAAGGCTGACAGCCCATGACAGTTAATTTTACATGTCAACTCAGCTGTGCCATAGGGTGTGCAGACACAGTCATGTACCACTTAATGGTGGAGATAACCTCTGAGAAATGCATTCTTTGGCAATTCCATTGTTGTGTAAACATTACAGAGTATACTCAGCAAACCTAGATGGCATAGCCTAGTGACCCCTGGCCTGTATGGTGTAGCCTGGGCTACAAACCTGGAGAGCATGTTACTGCTGTCAAGATGGCAGGCAACTGTAATACATTGATAAATATTTGTGTGTCTAAACACAGAAAAGCTCTGGTGAAAAATAGTCTTATAGTCTTATAAACTTATGGGATCACCGTTGCATGTGCAATTCATCCTAGACTGAAATATCACTAACCTAGGCATGACTGTATCTGGTCAAACATCATTCTGCGTGTGTCTGTGAGAGTCTTTCCCTCTGAGATTAACATTTGAATTGATAGACCGAGTAAAGAAGATTGCCCTCTCTAATGTGGGTACACCTGATCTCATCAGTCAAACTACTAAATAGAATTAAAATGATGATAAAATGTAAAATTCTCTAGCTACTTTCGAATTGGAACATCAGCTTTTTCTCTGCCTTTGACTTGAACTGAAACATTGGCTCTTCTTCAGTGTTGATCCTGCCAGTTTTTGGAATAGAACTACACCACTGGTAACTCCCGAATCTCAAACCTGCTAACATACCCTGCCATTCTCAGGATCTGTCAGTTTCCATAATAATGTAAGCAAATCCCTTATAATATTTTTTTCTCTTTGTCTCTCTACATATATATGTAACTATATTTATACGGGGATCATTTTGTTCTCTTCATATCAGTCTGAGGAACTGAGGAACATAAAGCTTGAGGTATTGGTACAAATATTAATACTATGGCTACTACTATTGTAAATAATGATAAATTCATTTATCTCTGACCCATGAGTCTCGTATCTTCTGTCAACATTCATAATACTATTATTGTAGGTGGCTCATTTGTTAATTTGCAAGTACAAATAAATTTCAGCCTCTTTATGAATCTTGACAAAATTTTATTTAAAATATCTATTTCTAGGCCAGATGTGGTGGCTCATGTCTGAAATCCCAGCACTTTGGGAGGCTGAGGCCAGTGAATCAAGAGGTCAGCAGTTGGGGACCAGCCTGTCCAATATGGTGACACCCCATCTTTACTAAATATAAAATAATTAGCCGGACATGATAGGGCATGCCTGTAGTCCTAACTACTTGGGAGGCTGAGGCAGGAGAATCACTTGAACATGGGAGGCAGAGGTTGCGGTAAGCCAAGATCATGCCATTGCACTCCAGCCTGGAAACAGAGCAATATTCTGTCTCAAAAGAAAAAAAAATCTATTTTTATAATAATATTAAGAAAAATATATACAGTATCCATTTCCATTTTATGTATATATGTGCAGTACAGCATTACTCTTTTGCAACCAAAGGTTTTACATCTAAATTTGATACTTTTATTCTATGTATTATATTTATAATGCCTATATTTAATATGATTACACAATCTACGTTGATGGCAAAATGGTATGTATATCTTCATTTTTCACTGGTTAGTAATCCAATTTGAGAAAATGTATTCTCTTAGCTACTCTAACCTCTTTTCCATGTTGTTTATTATTAGGTTTCACCTCTGTACAAAAGGCTATATGGGGCAATGGAGAGTCAGTAAGACTGTGCTAGTCACAACTCCTACTGTCATACTGAGAGCCAGCTAAAGCAGGTGGAAGGCAACAGAGAAGCAGGGCATCTAACACATACTAGTGTTCTACATAGTTTAGTAGCAGTCCTGCAAAAAAACAGCCAGAATACTTGTAAATGCTGATGCAAATTTGAAAATTTAACTATAAATTTTTATTTTAATAAGTATTATTAGAACATTTTTATAATTGCAGAATAATTACAAAAATAATATAGACAGTCTTCATGTAATCCATATCCAGTTTTTGCTAATATAATCATTTAAGTAATTACAGTACATTTTTCATAATTAATGAACCAATATTTCTCCCTTAATATTAACTAAAACTCATAAATTAATCAGAATTTTCACATTTTTCCTAATGACTTCTTTTGTTGTTGTTACTTTTTCAAGATCACAATCGGGATATCACGTATATCTAGTAGTTATGTGTACTCAGTTTTCTGTTAGTTGTGACAATTTCACAGACTTTTCTTATTTTTGATGACCTTGATGAGTGGTATATTACTGACAGAATGTTCTGAATTGAAATTTTTTTTAATTGTATTTCGGCCTCTGTTGTTCATATACACATCCAGCATCCTGCAGGATTGTTGCAAAGGTACATAAATGCCATGGTGATTTGCTGTCTCCATGCCCCACCCCTCCATCCCTCCTCCGTCACCTACATCAGACAGTTCTCCTGGTGTTATCCCTCCCCACCCTCCCTTAAATGTTTCACTCATGATTAGACTTTCAGTAGTAGATTTAAGGATGACCACCCAGGCCAGACGCAGTGGTCCATGCTTGTATCTCAGAACTTTGGGAAGCTGAGATAGCCACATCACTTGAGTTTAGGGGTTCAAGACCAGCCTGAGCAACATGGCAAAACACCATCTCTGCAAAAATTCACTGGGTGTGGTGACAGCTGCCTGTATTCCAAGATCTTTGGGAGGCTGAAGTGGAAGGATCACCTAAGCATGGGAGTTTGAGGCCACAGTAAGTCATGATTGCACTACCGCAGTGTAGACTGGGTGACAGAGCAAGATGCTGTCTCAAAAAAAAGAAAAAGAAAAAAAAAAGACACCCAAAGATAACAGTTTCCAATGACTGGAACATATAAATATTTCCTTTCTTAAAAAAAAGTTTTTAAAGATATCATTTAGTTAAGAACACTAACATAAGGAGACTATCCTGAATTATTTATTTGGGATTTAAATCCAGTAACAAATGTTCTTTAAGGGAGATTATACACACAGAAGATGAGTAGACAGAGGTAGAGAGAGGAGTTGTGCAGCCACCAGAAGATGAAAGAGGCAAAAGACAGCTTGTTTACTAGGCTCCTGAAGAAAGTACTGCCCTGTGGACACCTGGATTTCAATCCAGTGAAACCGATTGGAACATCTTGCCTTCAGAATTGAAAGAAAGTTCCTCTTGTTTTAAAACACTCAAATCTTGGGAATTAACAGCCCAAGAAAACTAATGTGGGAAACTACTTACACAGAAATCTTGTGTTTTCTAGAGGAAGACCACAGAGATAAAGTGGCATTTTCACCACATTATATCAAGTCTACACAATCTTTTTTATCTCTAACTTTTATTTTAGGTTCAGAGGTATATGTAGAAGTTTGTTACACAGGCAAATTGCATGCCACAGAGGTTTGGTGTACAGATTATTTTATCACCCAGGCAATAAGCATAGTACTCAATAGGTAGTTTTTTTGATCCTAACCCTCTAACTTGATCCTAACCTTCCACTTGAGTCTGCCCAGTGTCTCTTGTTCTCTTCTTGGTATCCATGTGTACTCAAGGCTAAAATCCCACTTCCAAGTGAGAACATGTAGTATTTGATTTGCTGGTTCTGCATTAATTCACTTAGGATAATAGCCTCTAGTGCCATTTGTGTTGCTTCAAAGAACATGATTTTATACTTTTTTTCCCCCCTGGCTTTATACTATTCTATGATGTATATGTACCTCATTTTCTTTAACCAGTCCACTGTTGATGGGAATCTCAATTGATTCCATGTCCTCACTATTGTGACTAGTGCTATAATGAATATATCCATGCATGTTTTTATGGTAGAACAATTTATAGCCATTTGGGTATATGACTGCTGGGTCAAATAGTAGTTCTGTTTTAAGATCTTTGAGAAATCTCCTGAAATCGCTTTGTGCAATGGCTAAACTAATTTACATTCCTGCCAGCAGTGTATAAGCATTCCTTATTCCCGTAAGCTTGCCATCTGTAATTATTTGACATTTTAATAATAGCCATTCTGACTGGATTGAGATGGTATCTCACTGTGGTTTT
Organism: Cebus imitator; assembly: GCF_001604975.1. NCBI lineage: Eukaryota > Metazoa > Chordata > Mammalia > Primates > Cebidae > Cebus > Cebus imitator. The sequence continues at coordinate 686,612 of NW_016107350.1, read as the reverse complement.
CATTTGCATTTCTCTGATGATTAGTGATGTTGAATATTGTTTCATATGCTCATTGGGCACATGTAAGTCTTCTTTTGAAAAGTATCTGTTCTTGGCTAGGAGATGTGGCTCACATCTGTAATCCTAGCACTTTGAAAGGCTGAGCAGGCAAAACCCCATCTCTACTACAAATACAGAAACAAAAAACAAACAAACAAACAAAAAAACAAAAAAAGAGCCAGGTGTGGTGGCATGCATCTGTAATCCCAGCTACTTGGGAGGCTGAGGTTGCAGTGCAGTGAGTCAATATTGAGCCACTGCACTCCAGCCTTGGTGACAGACTGTCTAAAAAAAAAAAAAAAAAAAAGAGGGAGAGAGAAAAGAAAACTGTCTATTTGTGCTCTTTGTTCAGTTTTGAATAGGATTGTTTCTGCTAGTTAATTTATTTAAGTTCCTGGTAAGATGCATAATTTGAAAAAATTTTCTCTCATTTTATACATTGGTTGTTTACTCTGTTAGTTTCTTTCTTCTTTTTTTTTTATTGTACTTTAGCTTCTGGGGTACATGTGCAGATCATGAAGGACTGTTGCATAGGTACACACATGGTAATGTGGTTTGCTGCCTCCATTCCCCCGTCACCCCACATCTGACATTTCTCCCCATGTTACCCCTCCCTGATCTCTCCAATCCCCCCACCCACTGTCTCTTGGCCCCCCAAAAGACCCCAGTGTGTGATGCTCCCCTCCCTGTGTCCATGTGTTCTTACTGTTCAACACCTACCTGTGAGTGAGAACATGCAGTATCTGATTTTCTGTTCTGTGTCAGTTTGCTGAGAATGATGGTTTCCAGATTCATCCATGTCTCTACAAAGGACACTAACTCATCGTTTCTTATGGCTGCACAGTATTCCATGGTGTATATGTGCCACATTTTCCTTGTCCAGTCTATCATTGATGGGCATTTGGGTTGGTTCCAGGTCTTTGCTATTGTGAAAAGTGCTGCTATGAACATACATGTGCATCTGTCCTTATAATAGAATGATTTATAATCCTTACCCAGTAATGGGATTGCTGGATCAAATGGAATTTCTATTTCTAGGTCCTTGAGGAATCACCACACTGTCTTCTACAATGGTTGAACTAGTTTACACTCTCATCAACAGTGTAAAAGTGTTCCTATTTCTCCACATGCTCTCCAGCATCTGTTGTCTCCAGATTTTTTAATGATTGCCATTCTACCTGGCATAAGGTGATATCTCAATGTGGTTTTGATTTGCATTTCTCTAATAATCAGTGATGATTGTCATTTGTTCATATGTTTGTTGGCCTCATATATATCTTCTTTTGAAAAGTGTCTGTTCATATCCTTTGCCCAATTTTGGATGGGTTTGTTTATTTTTTTCTTGGAAATCTGTTTTAGTTCTTTGTAGATTCTGGATATTAGTCCTTTGTCAGATGGGTAGATTGCAAAAAACTTTTCCCATTTTGTTGGTTGCTGGTTCACTCTAATGATTGTTTGTTTTTCTATACAGTCACTCTGGAGTTTAACTAGGTCCCATTTGTCTATTTTGGCTTTTGTTGCCAATGCTTTTGGTGTTTTAGTCATGAAGTCCTTGCCTATGCCTATGCCCTGAATGGTTTTGCCTAGGTTTTCTTACAGTTTTTATGGTGTTAGATCTTATGTTTAGGTCTTTAATCCATGTGGAGTTAATTTTAGTGTAAGGTGTCAGGAAGGGGTACAGTTTCTGCTGTCTGCACGCTGCTAGCCAGTTTTCCCAACATCATTTATTAAACAGGGAATCATTTCCCCGTTGCTTGTTTTTGTGAGGTTTGTCAAAGATCAGATGGCTGTAGATGTGTGACGTTGCCTCCAAGGCCTCTGTTCTGTTCCATTGGTCTATATCTCTGTTTTGGTACCAGTACCATGCTGTTTGGATTACTGTAGACTTGTACTATAGTTTGAGGTCAGGTAGCATGATGCCTCTGGCTTTGTTCTTTTTGCTTAGGATTGTCTTGGTTATGTGGGCTCTCTTTTGATTCCATGTGAACTCTAAGGTGTTTCCTTTCACTTCTGTGAAGAGGGTCATAGGTAGCTTGATGGGGATAGCACTGAATCTATAAATTACTTTGGGCAGTATCACCATTTTCACAATATCGATTTTTTCTAACCATGAGCATGGAATGTTTCTCCATCTGTTTGTGTCCTCTCTTATTTCCTTGAGCAGTGGTTTGTAGTTTTCCTTGAAGAGGTCCTTTATGTCCTTTTCTAGTTGTATTCCTAGGTATTTTGTTTTCTTTGTAGTAATTGTGAATGGGAGTTTGCTCATGATTTGGCTCTCTGTTAGTCTATTATCTATGTATAGAAATGTTTGTGATTTCCGCACATTGATTTTGTATCCTGAGACTTTGCTGAAGTTGCTTATCAGTTTAAGGAGATTTTGGACTGAGATGATAGGGTCTTCTAAATATACAGTCATGTCATCTGCAAGTAGAGACAATTTGACTTCCTCTTTTCCTAACTGAATACCCTTTATTTGTTTTTCTTGCCTGATTGTTCTGGCTAGAACTTCCAACACTATATTGAATAGTAGTGGTGACAGAGGGCATCCTTGTCTAGTGCCAGATTTCAAGTGGAATGATTCCAGTTTTTGTCCATTCAGTATGATATTCGCTCTAGGTTTGTCATAAATAACTTTTATTATTTTGAGATATGTTCCTTTGATACCTAGTTTATTGAGAGTTTTTAGCATAAAGCGCTGTTGAATTTTGTCCAAGGCCTTCTCTGAATGTATTGAGATAATCATGTGTTTTTCTTCTTTGATTTTGTTTATGTGCTGGATTACATTTACAGACTTGCATATGTTGAACCAGCCTTGCATCCTCGGAATGAAACCTACTTGATCGTGATGGATAAGCTTTTTGATGTGTTGTTGCAATCAGTTTGCCAGTATTTTATTGAAGATTTTTGCATCTATATTCATCATGGATATTGACCTGAAGTTTTCTTTTTCTGTTGAGTCTCTGCCAGGTTTTAGTATCAGGATGATGTTGGTCTCATAAAATGATTTGGGAAGGATTCCCTCTTTTTGGATTGTTTGGAATAGTTTCAGAAGGAGCAGTACCAGCTCCTCCTTGTACGTCTGGTAGAATTCAGCTGTGAATCTGTCTGGACCTGGACTTTTTTTGATTGGTAGGCTATTAGTTGCTGCCTCAACTTCAGCCCTTTTTAATGGTCTGTTAAGTTTTCAACTTCTTCCTGGTTTAGGACCAAGCAGACCTAATAGACATCCACAGATATCTTCACTCCAAATCCACAGAATATACATTCTTCTCAGCACTGCATGGCACCAACTCTAAAATTGACCACATAATTTGAAGTAAATTACTCCTCAGCAAATGCAAAAAAATGGGAATCATAACAAACAGCCTCTCAGACCACAGTGCAATCAAATTAGAACTCAGAATTAAGAAACTAACTCCGAACCACACAACTTCATGGAAACTGAGCAACTGGCTCCTGAATGTCAACTGGATAAACAATGAAATGAAGGCAGAAATAAAGATGTTCTTCAAAACCAACAAGAACAAAGACACAATGTACCAGAATCTCTGGGATACATTTAAAGCAGTGTCTAGCGGGAAATTTATAGCAGTAAATGCCCACCAGATAAGAGATCAAAGATCTAAAATTGACACCCTATCATCAAAATTGAAAAAGCTAGAGGAGCAACATCAAAAAAACTCAAAAGCTAGCAGAAGACAAGAAATAACTAAGACGAGAGCAGAACCAAAGGAGATAGAGACACGAAAAACTCTTCAAAAAATCAATAAATCTAGGAGCTGTTTTTTTGAAAAGATCAACAAAATAGACTGCTAGCCAGATTAATAAAAAAGAAAAGGGAAAAGAATCAAATAGATGCAATAAAAAACAATAAAGGGGATATCACCACTGACTCCACAGAAATACAAATTACAATCAGAGACTACTACAAACAACTCTATGCACATAAACCAGTAAACCTGGAAGAAATGGATAAATTCCCGGACACTTGCACCCTCCCAAACCTAAACCAGGAAGAAGTTGAAATCTGTTAGTTTCTTTTGTTCTGCCGAAACTCTTTAGTTTAATTTGTTCCCTTTTGTCAATTTTTGTTTTTGTTGCAATTGCTTCTGGCATCTTCATCATAAAATTTTTGCTAGGGCCTACATTTAAAATAATATTTCAGAGGTTATCTTCTAGGGTTTTATATATTTTGATTTTACTATTAAGTCTCTAATCCATCTTGCAGTTTTGTTTTCTTTTGTTTTTTGTATATGGTTTAAGGAAGGGATTCAGGTTCAATCTTCTGCATATATTTAGCCAGCACCATTTATTGAACAGACGTTCCTTTCCTCACCACTTGTTTTTTCAACTTTGTAGGAGATCAGAGGGTTATAGATGTATACATTATTTTTGGGATTTCTATTCTGTTCCATTGGTTTACATGTCTATGTTTGTACCAGTACCATGCTGCCACGATTACTGTAGCCTTGTAGTATAGTTTGAAGTCGGGTAGCATGTTGCCTCCAGCTTTGTTCTTTTTGCTTAGTATTGCTTGGAATATCCAGGATTTTATTTGTTGTGGTATGTATTTTAAAATATTTTCTTTTCTAATTCTATGAAAAATATCACTGGCATTTTGAGAGGAAAATACTGAATCTATAAATTGCTTTGGGCAGTATGGCCATGTTGATTATACCTATCCATGAGCATTAAACATTTTTGCATTTATTTATTTATTTATGTTATTTATGTTATGAAAAGAGGTTTAATTGGCTCACAGTTCAAGGTATGTTTTACATGACTGAAGCAGGAGGAAGTGGGCAAAGGGGGAAATGTTACAGACTTTAAAACAAACAGATCTCATGAGAACTCACTAACTTTTATGAGAACAGCAAGGGAGAAATCCACCCCCATAATCCAATCACCTCTCAGAAGTCTTCCCTTCCAACACTGAGGAATAAAACTTGACATGAGATTTGAGTGGGACAGAAATCTAAACCATATCTTTCTTCCCTTGGCCTCTCTCAAATCTCACACCCTTCTCACATTGCAAAATACATTTATCCCTTCTGAACAGTTCTCCAAGTCTTAATTCATTTCAGCATTAACTCAAAAGTTCACAATCCAATGTCTCATCTGAAGCAAGGCAAGTTTCTTCTACCTATGAGCCTGTAAAATACAAAGCAAGTTACTTCCTTCAAAGATATAATGGGGTTACAGGCATTGGGTAAATACACCCATTCTAAAAGAAAGACATCAGCAAAGCAAAGTGGACAGAGGCCTCAGGCATGTCTGAAACCTAGCAGAGCACTAATTATATTGTAAGGCTCCAAAATCGTCTTTTTGACTCCATGTCTCACACTGGCCACAATGATACAAGGGGTGAGATTCCAAAACCTTGGGCAGCTCTGCCCCTTGGCCTCTGCAGGGTATAGCCCCCTCAGCTGCTTTTATTGGCTGGCAATGAGTGGCTGTGACTTTTCCAGGCACGTGCAAGCTGGTAATAAATCTACTGTTCTGGGGTCTGGTGGATGGTTGCTTTCTTCTGACAGCTCCATTAGCCAGTGCCCCATTGGCAATTTTGTGTGGTGGCTCCATCCCCACAATTGCCCTTTGCACTTCTGAAGTAGGTACTTCATGAGGGCTCTACCTTTGCAGCAGACTTCTGTCTGGACCTCGGGCATTTCCATACATCCTCTGAAATCTAAGCAAAGTTTCCCAAGCCCCAACTCTTTGCCTCTTGCACCTATAGGCATAGCACCACCTGGCAACCACAAAGACTTATGGTTTGCACCTTCTGGAGTTGCTAAGATGTATCTGGGGTCCTTTTAATAATGACTGAAGTTGGAGCAACTGGGATATAGGGCACATATTCCAAGTCTTCACAGAGCAGTGGGTCCCTGGACTCATGAAACTATTCTTCCCTCCTAGGCCTCCAGGCCACTAATGGGAGGGGCTGCTGTGAAGGTCTCTAAAATGCCCATTTTCCCCTTTATCATTGCCGTCAACATTTAGCTTCTTTCTACTTATGCACGTTTCAGCAGCCAGCTCGAATTCTTCCCCAGAATTTTTTTTTTACCTACCACTTTGCCAGGCTGCACATTTTCCAAACATTTACACTCTGCTTCCCTTTTAAATATAAGTTCCACTTTCAGATCTTCTCTGTACTCACACATATAAGATTATGCTGTTAGAAGCAGCCAGGCCACACCTTGCATGCTTTACTCCTTAGAAATGTCTTTTACCAGAATTCCTAAATTATACCTCTCAAGTTCAAAGTTCCTCAGACCTCTAGGACAGGGGCACAATGCCTCCAATCCCTTTGTTAATGCATAATAAAAGAGACATTTGTTCCATTACTCAATATGTTTCTTATTGTCATCTGAGTCATCCTCACTTGGGACTGCATTGTCCATATCACTATCAGCATTTTGGTCACAACAATTTAACAAGTCTCTAGGGATTTCCAAACTTTTCTTCATCTTCCTATCTTCTTTTGATCCCTGCACACTATTTCAACCACTGCCAATTACCCACTTCCAAAGTTGCTTCTACATTTCGAGGTAACGTTACAGTAATGCTCTACTCCTGGTACTAATCTGCTGTATTAGTTTGTTCTCACATTGCTGTTAGGAACTTCTTGAGATTGGGTAATTTACAGAGAAACGAGGTTTAATTGTCTCATAGTTCTGCAGGCCATAAGAAATCATGGCTGGGTAAGCCTCAGGAAACCTACAGTCATGGTGGAAAGCAAAGAGAAAAGAGGCATGTCTTACATGGCTGGAGCAGGAGAAAGAAAGTGAAGGCACAAGTGCTACACATTTTTAAACAACCAGCTCTAATGAGAACTTATTATCACAAGAACAGCAAGAGGGAAATTAACCTCCATGATTCAATTACCTGCTACCAGGTCCCTCCTTCAACATCAGAATTACAATATGACATGAGATTTATGCAGGGACACCAATTCAAACCATATCACAAGCATAAGAGAAACGTGTTATCTTTCATTGTTGCAAGTATATATGTACATCTTTGTAAAAAAGCATTTATTTCTCTTGCCATATCAGTGGGGGAATCTATACAGCTACAATTATAGACCATACTTTAAGACTTAGTTGTAAGTTTAAGATGACTGATACTTGAAACAAATCAAAATCCATACTTTTTCCAGGGTTTTATAAAGTGTCAGAGGATAGTGGCATCAAATCAATCTCTTTAAGTACAAACTGTATGCCAATTTTGTAAAAACCTGCATTAATGAAGCATTATTTTAAGGACTGTTGGGAGATGAAAATAAATAATACATTATCTTATTTCTTAATGCACTATTTAGTAGATAAAATAATATACTTCAATAAATTGGTATTTATACTTTTTAATTTGCTAATTTTATCTTTGTTTTTCCACATGAGTAATAATCATGCATCTTAACATATTAAAAACTGCTATTACCTTACACGTGAGATTCAAGTTCTAAAGATTCAAAAGTTTTAACTCAAATTTCAACAACGTGTGAAAATATCTTGCTGCACTTTAAAGAAATGTGTGCAATAATAGTGTGGGAATCTTACTTTGCATATTGCTTTTATGCAACTTTGTTTTATATGAGTAAACTTCTGGTTTATTTCTTTTACAACCCACCATGAAAAACATCAACGAGATAACTAGAATATCTGCTTTTCCTCATGGTCATTTTGTGTGTTTCCTGGAAGGATTAATTCTCCTGCAAAAACGAAGACACACTAATAACTTTAGCAGACTCCACTCGAAGGAAAGAATAGGCAATTCACAGAAGGGAGATTCAAGGCCATTCTTTTTATCTCTTTCCCTGTGGTATCCTTGGATGACCAAAGAATATATGAAGATATGATTAAATATCCTCTGGTCGTCAGCTTCCAAATCTTTCTATCAGCCAAGGCTGGAGTTTTCTTCTAAAAAGGAGAAAAAAATGATACTCTAAGATGTAAATATTTTAAAAATTACAATGTCGATATTATACAGGGGGGCATCTTGAGTACATAGTGGGAATAAAATTATTACTATCCGAACTAAGGCATGAATGAAGCTACTGAAGTATGAATAAGTAAGGGTGAGTTTGGAGGGTCACATCAAAGACATAAGACAGAGGAATCAAAAGAATTTGGAGACCAGTTAGGTATGAAAGTTAAAGAGGAAGGTGTAATCAAGTATAATTTACATTTTCCCTCATAGCTAATCACTAAGATGATGTTTCTTCAAAACAAATTTTAAAAAGGAAGAGGTACATACGCATTATTTAAACACTTGCATAGTAAATCTTTTAGCACATAGTTGCACATAGAGGAAGACAGAGACCATTTATTTATTTAAAGCTAGTAAATAATTTAGTCATATATTTCCCAAATACTTACTAAAGGCCACTATGTACCAGGTTTTGGTTTGGATATGAAATGGGAAACTAAGTTACAGGTTCTGTTTTACTTGTAGTGCTTGTACTTTGCTTAACACTGCATTCTTAATCAAAGTTTTACCTAAAGAAATTCAGGTTAAATCCTATGAAGGAAGAATGTAGATTGTGCTATAAGTTCATAATGAAGGATAATCTGCTAGTGGGGCAGGATAAAGGATACAGGAAGCAACATTAGAAACACAATAGTCTACAGACTAAAATCACTCTGATGGGAAGAGGGAGAGGAAGTGAAAGTATTTCACATGGCACCTAATGTCATGGGAAATATAAAAAATGATGAAGATAAAACTGTAAGTGGGAGAACAGCCAAATGGGGACATATAAATCTTATTCCCATTCAGTTGTATTATAAGTAGTCTTTTGACTGGCAGTATAATACTCATAACCACAGGTTATGAATGTCAGAAACTGTAAACTTGGTTATATATAACCATATGCCAACAAATCAAAAAACTTGAAGAAAATGAGTACATTTTTGTACACATTTAAACTGCCAAAAATGAACCAAGAAGACATAACAAACCTGAATAGGTGAGTAATGTGCAACAAGTTTGCATCAATAATAAAAATTCTCCCAACAGCAACAGCAAAAAAAAAACCCAGGACCTGATGGCTTTATTTCTGTATTCTACCAAACTTTTAAAGAAGAACTAACACCAATATTTCCAAAATTATTTAAAAATATCGAAGAGGAGAGAATTCTTCCTAATTTGTCCTATGAGGCCAACATTATCCTGATACAAAAACTAAACAAGGACACAAAAACAACAAAAACTAATGGCTAATATACATGATAAACATAGAAGCAAACATCAGTAACAAAATATTAGTAAACAAAAAACTCAACAGCACATCAACAAGATAATACACCAGTATCAATGGAATTTATTTCAGGGATGTAAGGATCCTTCAACATATACAAATCAATGAATATGATACATCATGTCAACAGAATAAAGGAAAAAAGTCATAAGATCATCTCAATAGAAGCATAATGATCATTTGAGAAAACACAATACTATTCATGATAAAAGCTTTCAACAAATTAGGTATAGAATGAACATACCTCAACACAGTCAAAGTCATATACGGCAAACATACAGCTAACATTGGAATAGGAAAAAGTGTAAAATTTTTCTTCTAAGAAATGAAGTAATATGAGGATACCCAGTATCACAACTGTTGTTCATCATGATACTGAAAGTTTTAAACAAAGCAATTAGGTAGCATAAAAAATAGCATACATATTGAAAAATAAGAAGTCAGATTTTTCTCTGTTTGCAGATGATATAGTCTTATATACACAGAAAAGCCTAAAGAATCTACCAACACACACACACACACACACACACACACACACACACACACACACTCTTAACACAGGAATAAATTCAGTAAAACTGTATGATACAATAGCCATATACAAAAATCAGTATTATTTCTATATACCAATAACAAACTACCTGAAAAATAAATCCAGAAAGTGATCCCATTTATAGTAGCTATGAAAAATAAAATACTTAGGAATAAATTGAACTGAGGAGGTGAGTGAAAAATTTCTGCAATAAAACTCATAACCACCAATGAAAAAAATTGAAGGAACTCCCAAAATAAAATGGCCTCCCATGCTTATGAATTGCAAGAATTATACTGTTAAAATAATTATGTTATACAAAGCAATCTACAAGGTCAGTGCAATCCCTCTTAAAATACCAATGACATTGCTTTCAGGTAGAAAAAAAAAGTCCTTAAATTTATATGGAATCAAAAAAGACTCAGAATAGGCAAAGCAATCCTGAGCAAAAAAGCAAAGCAGGAGACATTACACTACTCCACTTCAAAATATACTACAAAACTATCGTAACCCAAAACAGCATGGTATTGATATACAAACAGATACACAGACCAATGAAACAGAGAAAATCCCCAGAAATAAATTCATCTATTTAGAGGCAATTGATTTTTGACAAATTTACCAAAAACATATATTGGGAAGAAGACACTCATTAATAAATTGTGCAGGAAAAACTAAATATCAATATGCAGAAGAATAAACTTCTTAACTCTCACTGTATACATAAATCAACTCAAAAAATTAAAGAATTAAATTTAAAACATGGAAACATGAAAGTACTTCTATAGGAGAAATGTCTCAGGACATAAGTCTAGGCAAATATTTTATGGATAAGACTTTGAAAGTACAAACAACAAAAATACAAATAGACAAATTGGATTATATCAAACTCAAAGTATTCTGCACAGCAAAGGAAGTAATCAACAGAGTGAAGAGCTAATCAGCAGAATAGAGGTATTTGTAAATTATTCCTCTGACAAGGGATTTCTGTTCAGAATATGCAAGGCACTCAACAACATTAAAAAATTGATTACAAAATAGACAAAAAATAAAAACAGATATTTCTCATAAAGAGACACACAAATGGCCAATAAATAGATGAAGAAACAATTGATTACAAAATGGGCAAAGAATAAAAATAGACATTTCTCATGAAAAGACTTGCAAATGGCCAATAAATAGATGAAGAAAAAATCAACACCAGCGAAATGCAAATCAAAATCACAATGAGATTCTATCTCATCCGAGTTGGAATGTCTATTAAGAAGATGAAAACTAGTGAATGCTGGCAAGGATGTGGAGGAAAGGGGGCTGTTACACATTGTTAGTAGAAATAGAGATTAATACAGTCGTTATAGAAAACAGTATGGAGATTTCTCAGAGAAACTAAAAATAGAACTATCAAAGACTCAGCCTTCCCGCTATTTGGTATTTATTCAAAGGAAAAGAAGTCAGTATATTAAAGATGCACCTGCACCCCCCCATGTTTTTTGCAGCACTATTCATAAGAGCCAAGATATGGAATAACCCTAAATGCCTTCAACAGATAAAGAAAATGTGATTATATATATATGCATATGTATAATGAAATATTATTCAGCTATAAGAAATGAAATCTTATCATTCCTAGTAACATGGATGAACATGGAGAGCACTATGTTAAGTAAAATAAGTTAAGGTACAGCAAGTTAAATACCACATATTTTCACTTATATGTTGGAGCTAAAAAAAAAAAATAGCTGAGCTCAGAAGTAGAGAGCAGAAAAATATTACCATACGCTGGGAAAGATCTCAGGGAGAAGAAGATAGAGAGAGGTTAGTTAGTGGATACAGCATTGCAGCTAGATAAGAATACTCTGTAATGCACTACAGCACTGTAGGGTGTATATAGTTAATAATAATTTTCAAGAAGCTGGAAAAAGGATTTTAAATGTTCACAACACCAAGAAATGACAAACATTTGAGATATGTACATTGTATACATGTATGTCCTTTTGTGTCCCATAAATATGTATGATTATTAAATGTCAACTAAAAAGAAAAGGGAAGAAAGAAAAGAAATCTTTAAACTTGGCAAATTTCATTTATATCCCTCATCCATAATCAAGTTTTCTAATAGAGGAAAACTCCAGGGAACTTCCTTCATTTCTCTCTACATTTTCAGATTATGCTTTTCCCATTTAGTTAAAAAGTGTATCTATGATTCTTTAAAAGGTATCTTAAAAATAAATTATTTTTCTGTGTTCAATCAAAAAATAAAAGATTTGACTTAGTAATAGGTATAAAAGGTAGAGACAGTTAATAAAAATCAAAGGAAGATTTTTATTAACCTACTCAATGAATCTATATATTTCAGTTAAACATTCTATCTGTAAAGAGGCAGAATATTTAATGACCATCACTTAAAATAACTCTGAAATATTACTTAACTAGCACATTTTCATTAAAAAATTCTTTGAGTGAGCATTGTTCTTCTGTCTTAGATATATGACATGATCACTTCCCTTTTTATAAGAGTATTTCATATTCCTGTTATATTATTCAACCACCTTCCACAGGAAAAAAAAATGTCACTAAAGTATATTCTTTGTCTGATAGCATTATTACCAACTTAAAATACTCTGTCAGGTATTAAAATTTTTGAGGGATGTGCTTACTGCTGCAAGAATGGCCATAATGAAAAAAATAACAAAAATAAGAAGTTGGCCTGGATGAAGTGAAAAGGGAACGCTTGTAGACTGCTGGTGAGAATACAACCACTGGAAAGGAGTGTAGAAATTCCTTAAAGAAGAGACTTTCAAATATACTGAATTAAAAACCTTCATTTTAATAACAAGCAAAGAGAAATCAAGTAAGACTAAATTATGTTCCTTAGCTTCTCATTCAGAGAGTTAATATGTACATAAACCTAATTCCCACTCTTTCTCTCCTTGTTCACTGTCATTAATTTGTTGTAAACATTTGTAGTGGTTTACAGATGTCAAAGACTGTTTCTGATGTGGGTTTGAACAGCAAACTAGTCAGTGTTTTATAGCGTTTTTATTCTGGTGGAGATAGAGAACTCATATATAAATTAATTACTTCTAACAGTGATAATTTCTATAAGAAATAATTAACATACTAATGTAAGAAAGCTAAAGGAGATACCTAAGCTGAGGGATTTATTTATTTATTTTTTTTTTGTTTGAGATGGAGTCTCACTCTGTCACCTAGGCTGGAGTCAGAGGCACATCTTCACTCACTGCAAACACTGCCTCTCGAATTCAAGTGATTCTCCTTCCTTGGCTTCCCAAGTATCTGGGACTACAGGTGTGTGCCATCATGCCCAGCTAATTTTCATAGTTTTAGTAGAGACAGGGTTTCACCATATTGGCCAGGCTGGCCTCCAACTCCTGACCTTGTGATTGGCCAGTATCGGCCTTCCAAAGTGCTGGGATTACAGGCATGAGCCACTGCACCCAGCCAGGGATGTACTTTATAATAGGAGTCAGGAGTTGAGGCCAAGGGACAAGAAACAACCATGTTGTGAAGATCTGGGAAAAGAATGTTTGATGTAGATAAAGATTGTACAAAGCCCCTGGTAGAAAAAAGCTTCTCCTGATCAAGGGTAGAAAGTGAATGTAAGCAGAGTACATCCAGTAAACATGTGGTGTAGGGTAATGAGGAGTCTGAACCCAGAGACCCCTGCACACTTCAATATAGGGCCTCGACTTTATTGAAACAATCCCTCTGGCTCCTGTCTGGAGAATGGACTGCTGGGTGACAAAAATGAAAACAGGAAGAACAATTAGAAGGCTATGATTCCTTCCTTAATCAGACAATAAATTACTTTTTCAGAAATGTAAACTCTTGTAAAAATTAAGGACAAAGAACAAACAAACAAGAATATTCTGTCAAAAAATGATCGTCTTCTTAAATCATGTATTAACTAAGTACTATATTTTGAGTACCTCTAAACAATTTGCGACAAGTAAATAAAATGAAAATTTTGTTATAATTTAGAAATCTGGACAAAAGCAAAATTGTTTAAATAGTGAAGGGAACATGTATATCAGAACATATTTAGATCTATTTACAAAAAAGTATAATTGATTTAAATGTTATATGTCAGAATTCATTTTTAACTTGTAAACTGCATTTCAAGTATCATAAATATAATTTGTGGTAATTACTTATTTTGTAAAATTAACATTTATCTTTAGAAGACTAAACATGTAGTGTCATGTTATATACAAAGAATGTTTCTCAATAGGACTTAAATCCAATGTAAGTTTCTACGCTAGCTAAACTCTATATATTATTTGTTTCTATCATGGATTGCTATGCTTTAAAAGTTATATAATTTTTTTATCATTACTATGCTCTGCCTTAATGTAATTAGTAATATTGCTTTTAGTTTTAAATTTGGCAGATTAGAGGATACATAATATGTTACAAAATTTCAAAGCTTCAAATAATGACAAAAGCTGAGGAAACTTTTTATTTCAAAATATGATGCTAGTATAGAACACTTGCTATTCAAGTATAATTTTGAATTACCATTTAATTCTGTCACAATAATAAATATAATTTATCTGTGATATTTCATGAAAGGAACTGGTTAAGCTTGCATTCCTTGTTTCTACTAACAATACTTGCTATACAGAAAATTTTCAGGTACCCCAAAATCACTCGTCATTTGTAAGTGCAGAAACCCAGAGTTCCAAATTTCAGGTATTTAATTTACCTAAAAATTCAAAAGGATGTCCAAGTAACAGCTTCTTAAATTTTCAAAAGGCACATCAGATATTTAGCCCTTAATTATTTTCTATTCAGCTATTTTCCAAAAAGCTGTTTCTAAGTGAAAGTTGCTAATTTCTTCTAATACATTCCAACCAAATTATTATATGCTGTATAACAGAAATATCACAAAATCCCTAGCTTAAAGAAGATGTCATATTTCTAAGAGTGACCAATTCAATCATTTTAACCGGTCTAAATCATATGAATGTATAAGCAGGAAAGAGATAAATAACTAGAATTATCTGAATTATAGTTAGATAGCTATAATTTACAAATCTAGGGAAAAGCAAAATTGTTTAAATAGTGAAGAGGTTAAATAGTGAACAATAAATAATGATCATGTAACTAAATAGTCTTCTTTGAATGCAAGATAAAGGCTGTAATGTGTTGTATTTTCTTCTGAACCTCTTTGACTTGTGATGTTTAATTTATATAAATTGGGTTTTGGGTAAATATTGTCAATGTTAAATTATTGCTTTATAATATTCATTGGACAGATTTTCAAAGTTTAACTGAAATTTTCACTCAGTTTTCTAATCAATAAACATTTGGGCTTAACTTTCAATATAACTTGCTTAAATAACTGTATCATTTTAAACAAAATTTTTTTCCACTTATTTGTTTTATTATTATTATTATAATGCTTTAGGTTCTGGGACGTGCAGATCTTGCAGGATTGTTACATAGGTATACACATTGCCATGGTGATTTGCTGCCTCCATCACCCTGTCACCTACATTAGGTATTTCTCCTAATGTTATCGGTCCCCAATTTCCCCACCCACTGCTATCCCTCCCCTAGCCTCCCACACCCCAACAGACCCCAGTGTGAGATGTTCCCCTCCCTGTGTCCATGTGTTCTCATTGTTCAACACTCACCTATGAGTGAGAACGTGCAGTGTTTGGTTTTCTGTTCTTGTGTCGGTTTGCTGAGAATAATGGTGTCCAGATTCATCCATGTCCCTGCAAAGGAAATGAACTCATCCTTTTTTATGGCTGCATAGTATTCCATGGTGTATATGTGCCACATTTTCTTTATCCAATCTATCCTTTATGAACATTTGGGTTGGTTCCAAGTCTTTGCTATTGTAAACAGTGCTGCAATGAACATATGTGTGCATGTGGCTTTATAATAGAACAGTTTATAATCCTTGAAATTTATATTATCTGACATCTATACTTTGAGTGACACAAATTAACTGCAACTACTAAATACTTATTATAAGCCAAGCACTATACTAAATTTCTCATATGCACCATCTCATTTGTTTCCTGGTACAACTCTATGGAATAGACGTTATTGTCTCCACATCCCAGAAAAGAAAATGGACGTGTACTTCAATTAAATCTATGAATTATTAAATCTGAATTGAAATCTGGAATTACTTGACATAGGAGTCAGGCTCTGGGTTCTGGAATGTGTGCCAGGCTCTAGGTTGTGCTCTTTTTCTCCTGCTGTGTATTCGCTTTTCTATTTCTTTTCGTTCTTGCTGTTTCATCCCACCCTCTCACACACCCGTGATATAAACATCTTTGAAAAGGTGTGAAATTGCAGATGAAAGAAAAGCAGATGTTTCTGAACTCCTACCAGCAGAAATAATGAGTTGTCCAACAATTTTGTTGGTATGAATATTTTGTGAGCCAGGCTGTAGAAGGGATGAAGACCAACTTTCAATTGCAGAGAACAGATCCTTGGTTTAATAAGATCAAGCATTTTTAGTGTTGTTGGTGCTATATTTTTTTCTGAAGAATAAGCCTAATAGGAATGTATAATTTACAGCAACATCTATCCATCTCTAGAAACCTCTAGTGTTTCATGACTTAGCATTCTGTATTTTGTCAACTTTTATAATTTTTTGTGTCTCCAGAAATATTTTAATATGTTGTGGATAAATGTGATCTGCTATGCAGATATCAGTATAAATCTAAAGTTTCATTTTTGTTTGCAAATATCTCTACAAGGGAAAGGCAGACATTTGCATGACAATAAAAATAACATCTAAGTTTTCTTTTCATATATATTGATACATTTGCTTTCTTGTTCTTGTGACAAGGAATTCAAATTAATTGTGAGATATTAAAAACATTTAGTCTAATCACTCATAGCCTCTCAGTTTTGAAAGATAGTAACCATAAAATAGTGTACTATAAGTAGTTTATTTCATTTTATTATTTTTCAATTGAAAATAACATTACTCAGGCTGAGTAGTCCAATAACAAGGTCTGAAGTTGAGGCAGAAATTAATAGCCTACCAAAAAATGAAAGTCCATGACTAGAGGGATTCACACCTGAATTCTATAAGAGGTACAAAGAGGAGCTGTTACCATTTCTTCTGAAACTCTTCCAAATCATACAAAAAGAGGGAATCCTCCCTAACTCATTTTATGAGACCAACAACATTCTGACACCAAAACCTGGCAAAGACGGAAAAATTTTAGGCCAATATACTGAAAAGAAAATTTCAGGCCAATATCCATAATGAACACTGATGCAAAAATCTTCAATAAAATGCTGGCAAAATGAATCCAACAGCCCATCAAAAAGCGTATCCATAACGATCAGTTAGGCTTCATTCTGGGGATAGAAAGCTGGTTCAACATACGCAAATCTATAAATGTAATTCATCGCATAAACAGAACCAAAGACAAAAACCACATGATTATCTCAGTAGATGCAGAGAAGGCCTTCCACAAAATTCAACAGCACTTTATGCTAAAAGCCTTCAATAAACTAGGTCTTGATGGAACATATCTCAAAATAGTAAAAGCTATTTATGACAAACCAACAGACAATATCATACTGAATGGGCAAAAAAATGGAAGCATTCCCTTTGAAAACAGGAATAAACAAGTGGTCCTCTTTCACCACTCCTATTCAACGTAGTATTGGAAGTTCTGGCCAGAGCAGTGAGGCAAGAAAAAGAATATTCAACTAGGAAAAGAGGAAGTCAAATTGTCTCTATTTGCAGGTGACATGATTGTATATTTAGAAGACCCCCATCATCTCAGCCCAAAATCTTCTTAAGCTGATAAGAAACTTTGGCAAAGTCTCAGGATACAAAATCAATGTGCAAAAGTCAGGAGCATTCCTATGTACCAATAGCAGGCAAACAGAGCCAAATCAAGGAAACTCCCATTCACAATCGCTACAAAGAGAATAAAATACCTAGGAATATAACTAATAAAGGATGTGAAGGACCTCTTCAAGGGGAACTACAAGCCACTGCTCAAGGAAATAAGAGAGGACACAAACAGATGGAAAAACATTCCATGCTCATGGTTAGGAAGAATCAATATTGTGAAAATGTCCATACTGCCCAAAGTAATTTATAGATTCAATGCTATCCCCATCAACCTACCAATGACCTTCTTCACAAAACTGGAAAAAACCACCTTAAACTTCACATGGAACCAAAAAAGAGCTCACATAACCAAGACAATCTTAAGCAAAAAAAA
>NW_016107350.1:652307-668533 GCF_001604975.1 Cebus imitator | reverse complement strand
AAAAACAGCTGGAGGCATCATGCTTCCTAACTTCAAAGTGTAAACTATACTACAAGCCTTGGAAGTAAAGCCCCACATCTAAAACCATCTGCTCTTTGACAAACCTGACAAAAACAAACAATAAGGAAAGGATTCTCTGTTTAATATATGGTGTTGTTGGGAAAACTGGCTAGCCATAGGCAGAAAGCTGAAACTGGATCCCTTCCTTACACCTTACACAGGAATTAACTACAGATGGATTAAAGATTTAAACATAAAACCTATCACCATAAAAACCCTAGAAGAAAACCTAGGCAATACCATTTAAGACATAGGCATGGTCAAGGCCTTCATGACTAAATCACCAATAGCAATGGCACAATAGCCAAAATAGACAGATGGGATCTTATTAAAGAGCTTCTGCACAGCAAAAGAAACTATCATTAGATAGTTTCAGTGATAGAGTGAACAGGCAACCTACTGAATGGGAAAACCTTTTTGTAATCTACCCACATGACAAAGAGCCAGTATCCAGAATCTACAAAGATCAAAAGGAAATTTACAAGAAAAATACAACCACATCAAAAAGTGGGCAAAGGATATGAACAGACACTTTTCAAAAGAAGATGTTTATGCAGCCAACAAACATATTAAAAAATACTCATCATCACTGGTCATTACAGAAATGAAAATCAAAACCACATTGAGATACCATCTCATGCCAGTTAAAAGATTAAAAAATCTGGAGACAACAGATGCTGGAGAGGATGTGGAGAAGTAGGAACACTTTTACACTGTTGGTGGGAGTGTAAATTAGTTCAACCATTGTAGAAGACAGTGTGGTGAATTTTCAAGGATCTAGAAATAGAAATACCATTTGACCCAGTAATCCTACTGTGTATATACCCAAAGGACTATAAATTATTCTATTATAAAGACACATGTATGTTCATTTTGGCACTGTTTACAATAGCAAAGTCTTGGAACCAACCGAAATGCCCATCAGTGATAGACTGGATAAAGAAAATGTGGCATATAAATACCATAGAATTCTATGCAGCCATAAAAAAGGATGAGTTCATGTCCATTGCAGGGACATGGATGAAGCTGGAAACCATCATTCTCAGCAAACTGACACAGGGACAGAAAACCAAACACTGCATGTTCTCACTCATAACTGGGTGTTGAACAATGAGAACATGTGGACTTAGGGAGGAGAACATCACACACTGGGGTCTGTTGGGGGGCTGGGTGGTTTAGGAGAGGGAGAATTGGGGTGGGATTGGGGAGGAATAACATTAGGAGACATGCCTAATGCAGGTGATGGGGGATGGATGCAGCAAACCACTGTGACATGTGTATACCTATGTAACAATCCTGCATGATCTGCTCAAAATCACACTGAAAGTCAAAAATAAAAGTTCCAGTTTTTTCATTAAAAAATTCTAAAATAGAAACTAAATTTTTAGAAAAAGGATTTTTATTTTTAAAAAATGACACAAATAATTACACAAAGGACAATTGTTCTGTTTTTGTGATTAGCTCAGAGGAATGAAATTTCAAATTCAAAATTTTTTCTTCATTCTCATTTAGCATATAGACTACTAAATGATACTAAAATGCATGCCTTTACATTTGCTGTGATTTTTTAAGACATGGGAATTTATTTGTTAGCTGTGTTTTGTGAATTCTTGTTATCCAAATAAAAACAAAATGTTACATGTTTAAAAAAATCAAAGCTTTGGAGTGGAGATTGAGTACAATTTCAGGAAGTTGTTTTATTTATCTATGAAATAAATAATTTGAAATTAAATGCTCATGTTTACTAGTGATAAAAGTAAATTTTTTTTTTTTTTTTTGAGGCAGAGTCTCACTTTGCCACCCAGGCTGGATTATAATGGCGCTGTCTTGGCTCACTGCAACCTCCGCCTCCTAGGTTCAAGTGATTCTTCCACTCAGCCTCCTGAGTAGCTGGGACTGCAGGTGTGTACCGCCACACTCAGCTAATTTTTGTATTTTTAGTAGAGACAAGGTTTCACTATGTTTGCCAGGCTACCCTCAAACCCCTGACCTCGTGATCCTCCCGCCTCTGCCTCTCAAAGTGCTGGAATGACAGGCGTGAGCCACTGTGCCTGGCCAATAAATTTTAAAAACCACCCAGTTAAGTACTAATAAAGGATACTTGAATTTCTGCATTCTGTATTGCCTGAATATCTATTTGCATATGACTTTTAATATCTTAATGAAAAGCTGTTTTATATTAAGTGTATGTCATTCTTATTTACGTGTCATTTAAATAGCAACATGTTTGAATTTAAATATTTTCCAATGTGAGATATTTGTTGAGGCTTTAAATAGCTAATGTTAGAGATTAATATAATTGTTTTGAGTAATACTATGGATTATATGCAATTCAGTTAGAAAAGTTTTGGTATTACAACATATTATTTTTGAATAGAAAAAACTAAGTGGTTACTATTTTACTTTTATATGGATATTTGTAAATTAAATCATCTTCTAATATACTTTGTTTTATATTAGTGTAGGAATTTCTCATTTAGTTTATATTGTTTAAAAATATACATATATTTAAAATATATACATATATATAATCACAGCCAAAAAAAGTACACATTTAAGAAACTCAATTTTTTAAACTTTAAGTTCAGGGATATATGTGCTTTTTGTTATATATGTAAATTTGTGTCATGGGGTTTGTTGTACAGATTATTTCATCATCTGGGTATTAAGCCCAGTACCCAGTGATTTTCATTTCTCCTCCTCTCACTCCTCCCACTCTTCCCCACTTAAGTAGACCCAAGTGTCTCTTATTTTCTTCTTTGTGTTCATAAGTTCTTATCATTTAGCTCCCACTTACAAGTGGAACATTCAGTATTTGGTTTTCCCTCCCTGTGTTAATTTGCTAAGAATAATAACCCCCAGCTTCATCTATGTCCCTGAAACTTTTAATGAAAGTTCAAATTTACATAAATAGAAAAGGAGAACATACAAAATTACTTAATCTTAGGTTCCTGCATTATTTTCTAAAACATAGATTAGATAAATATAAAGTCAACAGAAAATTTTTCCACACTTCACTGTGGAAAATGGTCTTACACTTGCTACCACTCCCTACTATCTTCCTATCTCTTATTTTTGCACCAATAAAATGATCCCAGAAAATCATGGTAAGTTACTTTGTGTTGTCCCCAGGAAGACACCTAGAATCTTGAAGCCAGAAGTCCTTCCACAATAGGGCTTAACATTCTAATGTTATCTCTATATAATCTAAAATAGCAAGCATATGTGTTATAGCTGCAGCAATGTAAGAAAAAAATATTGAAATGTATGTTACTGAACATTAATCATTTAAAAAGTCGTTTAACATATTCCTTTTATTAGATGGACTTGCATTTATCTCTTGTGATTTTGGATTTTTCCCTCCAAAAAGCTTTGTTCATCAACATGTAGTTGTTTATTCATTTGACAAGGCTACTGCGAGTAAGATTATACATTTCAGGGTTATCTGCAAGTTACTTATAAAAGCAGAGAACACCACCACATGTATATCCTGAGGAACTGTGAAACATTCAGGAATTTGCAGAGACATTAAGCATGCAATCACGAAACAAAGTTAATAATTTTGAAATTTGATTAGTTTATAATAGTTCTTCAACAAAGAAATTGTTTCATTCATTACTTCATGTTACATCTGTATCAATATGGAACAATTATTAAATGAACCAAATTAAATATATCAAAAGTATACTGGAAAATATTGATATACTTAGGATACTACCGTTAAAAAGCAGGTGTGTGTCATGACACACTTGGCTTATAACTTCCAAGGGTGACTCCCAATGAAGAGAACATAAAGTTTAATGAGAAACTACGCTAGAAAGCACAAAATCATGAAAGAGAAAAATTTCATCTCAAGCACAATTCACACCACAGAACAAAAAGCTTCAGTTAAAGGCAGAATAACTATATATGGAAAAGAAGGGAATAAAGATGACAGAGGTGAAGAAAATGGAAAAAAAAGTAGACTAAAAGTGTTAAATATATTCATATCGTTTTCTTTTCCAGGAGCAATTTGAATAAATTAGCTAGAAATGCAAATATATTATCAAGAAAAGGAGACAGACATCAACAGTTGAAGTTGCCAGTTGATAAATGTAAGGCTTAACAGAAAAATTTAGGGCTGGGTGACACAGATAGTGTGAAACACATAATTGTAGGTCAGTGGTTCTAGAAACTTTCTGATCTTTCCTTCAGTTATCTCCAAAACCTCTATGTTTCTGCCTCATTCTACACTTCATTTCCTTCATGTTTTATTCCCTCCTATATTCCTATTTCTTTAAGCTTAAGTTATCTTAGTTCATCATTTCAAACACTATCTTTCTAGCATTGTGACTTCTTTTTTTAACATTACGCCTTTCTGGCCAAACTTTTCTATGTATTTGTTTTATTTTTGTTACACTTTAAGCTCTGGGGTACAAGTGCAGAATGTGCAGGTTTGTTGCATAGGTATACACATGACATGGTGGTTTGCTGCATCCTTTAACCTGTCATCTACAATAGATTATTTCTTCTAATGCTATCCCTCCCCGAGTCCCACACTCCCCTACGGGTCCCATGCGTGATGTTCCCCTCCCGGTGTCCATGTGTTCTCATTGTTCAACTCCCACTTAGAAGTGAGAATATGCAGTGTTTAGTTTACTGTTTTGTGTTAGTTTGCTGAGAATGATGGTTTCCAGCTTCATCCATGTCCCTGCAAAGGACATTAACTCATCCTTTGTTATGGCTGCATAGTATTCCATGGTGTATATGTGCTGCATTTTCTTTATACAGTCTATCATGAATAGGCATTTGGGTTGGTTCCAAGTCTTTGCTATTGTGAACGATGCTGCAATAAACATATGTGTGCATGTGTCTTTATAGTAGAATGACTTAAGCCTTTGGGTATATACCCAGTAATGGGATTGCTGGGTCAAATGGTATTTCTATTTCTAGATCCTTGAGGAGTCACCACACTGTTTTCCACAGTGATTGAACTAATTTACACTTCCACCAAGAATGTAAAAGTGTTCTTATTTCTCCACATCCTCTCCAGCATCTGTTATATTATTTTTTGCTACTGCATGCAAGTTATTAAGAATTGCTGAAGAAAATCAATTCAATGTAATAATAAAAGCAGATATATTCCACTATTGATGGATTTATGGTCTTTAATGACTTTCAGACTTGCATTACTAAAAATAGTAATCTCATGCTGCTTTTCCACACAGTTATTTCAACTTCTATTTATTTTTCAAATTTACTTTTTTTCTTTTCATTGTTACAGATGACTTTTACTGCTACTTTATGAAGAAGCCAAACGCTATCAAATAAAACTCCCATAATGATTTACCACCTCCGCTATAGCTACCTTCATTCTCAATTATTTCACATCTTTCCTTCTTCCCTTTGTTTTCAAAGCGGAAAGCATTTTTCTTCCTTGTCTGTTAGACTAGTTATTTTCTCTAAATTCCATCCTAATCTTTATTCTCAGAGACTAATCTTTATTCATATGTATAAATTATCACTTCACTTTTGTAATATCAGAATTTCTCACTTTAATAAATCCTCCTAATCAACGTCTACTTTTCTGTAAATCTGTCTTTATTCCAAAGTCATCACAACTTATATCTCCATTTTTGAGTTCTTATTTGGCTTTTTATGGCCTTCAAAATCAGATTACTTCTGATATTAGATTACTACTGGCATCTCTATTTCGATAACTTACTGTGACTCTAACATCAGCAAATATGTAGACAGCATGTTTAGGTGTCCCTTCTCCATAACCCTGACTTCCAAAACTGAATTCCAAAATCCCAGCCATTTTGTTGTTTATTTTGACTCTCACTTTCTTTCCAAATCTCTTAGGTCAATCTCCTGATGTGAGCTCCCCAAAGGCAGCCTTATCTACTTTAATCTGGTCTCCAATGTTAGCTCAACATGTTTCTTTCTTTAAAATAATCATTTTATTTTTCACCTAAAGACTTTGCAGTGAGTTCTAGTTACAGTCAGTAAAAACTCCAAAGTCTTTATCTTGCCCAGCTCATTTCACCCTTCTGCTGGACTTTTATGAAATCTCTCTTAAACATTTTTGCTTTGTAAAATATGCCAAACATTCTCTCACTTCCCAACCTTATCAAAGGTTATTTATTTAATCCATCTTTCAAACTTATCCCAACTCTATTGGTAGTTTCATGATCTAGTTAACACTTCCTCTCTTTACTATCCTCTGAAAACTTCAAGAAAAATTACATGCTCCCAAGAACTTCCCCAGTAACCTGTACTTTTGTGTCATTGAGTTCCTTAAATACTTCGTTCTTTTTATACTTCCATGTTCATTTTCTAACAGCTGACGCTTTCGTTGAAACCATTACAGTTCCATGAGCATGATGAGGAAATTGTCATTCCTGCTATCTAATTTCTGTTCCCACTGTTTTGAAATTTATTTTCTCAGTCATTCTGGCTGATAACACCTGCTGCTCATCCGGTAAATACTATTATACATCAAGGCAATTTAAAACTGATTAAGGTCTTTCTCTCCAATGAATAAGTTAGGCCATTTTAAAAGAATAACAATGTTAAATATAAACAGAATGCATCCTCCTCAGTGAATCCTTTAAGTGGTGTGCTGCTGTGCTCTTGCTTCATTCAGCATGAAGGTGACAAGAGACTTGCTGTCAGCTTACACCTACTAATGAAAAAAATGCTTTCTTTTCTTTCCTTAAAAAGCAGTCTCTGACAAGTAAATAAGGCCAATAATTTTTTATCAAAATGTATCTGATGATGACTCTACCATCTCAGCACATAAATGGGCTTACCATTTTTATTTTTAAAATGGTAAAAAGCACCTCCATACCATTGTTGGCTTACTTCACCCTTATTCTCTCTCTCTCTTGTTTTTTTTTTTTTTTCTTGAGACAGTGTCTCACTCTCTTGCCCAGGCTGGAGTGCAGTAGGGTTGCCATCTCTTCTCACTGCAACCTCTGCCTCCCAGTTTCAAGCAATTCTCCTGCCTCAGTCAGCCTCCCAAATAGCTGGGACTACAGGCGCATACCACCACATCCAGCTAGTTTTATATTTTTAGTAGAGAGAGGGATTTTTACCATGTTTGTTAGGTTGGTCTTGAACCCCTGACCTCAAGCAATCTACCAGCCTCAGCCTCCCAAAGTGCTTGGATTATAGGTATAAGCCACCACACCCAGCCTTTCTTCTCTTTTTAATTTTTTTCTTCTGCATGGCAGTTTCACCGTATTGGCCGGGGTGGTCTCAATCTCCTGACCTCAAGTGATCTGTCCTCCTCCGTCTTCCAAATTGCTGAGATTACAGGTGTGAGCCACCACCCCTGGGCATGAAATGTATTTCTTAAATCATAATATTGAATTTAAATATTTTACTTGAAATATTTTAAAAAAATTTTAAATATTTTATTTAAAATATTTAAATATTTAAAAATTTTTACAAGGAGTAAAAATTACTCCTTGTCTCAGACTCCTGAGTAGCTGAGATTACTGGTACGCACCACAATGTCCGGCTAAGTTTTGCATTTTTTCAGCAGAGACAGGATTTCACCATGTTAACCAGGATGGTCTTGCACTACTGACCTCAGGTGATGTGCCCGCCTTGGACTCCTAAAATGCTGGGATTACAGGCATGAGCCACCACACCTGTGCCCATATGCTCTTTTATCACTGATAGCAACAGTGTTTCAAGCTAATCAAATATCCATATTAATCTGGCCTACATCCTAGTGTGGTGTTCTCTTTTAAGTTGGTAGGATATATCCCCCAAAATGATATTTCCTGATTTGTAGTGATAAATAACAAGTTTACAACATGTTTAGCCACCATAGTGAAGTGGAGAGTTCTCATTCATCACATATTACCCCTTTCCTTAATTCAAAATGATTTTTAAAAATTCACGTGCGAAATGGAATGTATTTCAGCCATTGTAATTTGGACAAAATGTGATTAAGGCATATTGCTTTTGCATTTACACTGACCAGCGAGTGGTTAATTGCAGTATCAAATTTCATTATAAATTGCAACTGTTTAAATCACAGGTGCAATTTATTTTTATTATTATTTAAAAAATAATTTTACCTTTCATTTTAGATTTAGTGGGAACATGAGCAAGTTATTATGTAAGTTCATTAAGTGATGCTAAGGTTTAGGGAAGGAAAGTTCCCATCATGCAGATAATGAGTGTGGTACCCAATAGGTAATTTTTTCAGCCCCTCAGTTCCTCCCTCTCTGCACCCTCTGGAAGCCTGCAGTCTCTAGGGTTTCCACTTTTATTTCCATATGTACATAATGCTTAGCTCCCACTTATAAGCAAGAACATGCAGTATTTAGTTTCCTGTTCCTGCATTAATTTGTTTAGAATTATACTTCCAGCTCCATCCATGTTGAAGCAAAGGACATGATTTTGTTCTTTTTTATGGCTGCATAGTATTTCATGGTATATACGTACCACATTTTTCTTTGTGATTGAGAATAGCACTGCGATGAACTTGTGAGTGCATATGTGTTTTTGGTAGAATGATATACTTCCCTTTGGTTATATACCCAGTAATGAGGTAGCTGGTTCTATTTTAAGTTCTTTGAGAAATCTTCAAACTGCTTTTCACCATGGCTACACTAATTTACATTCCCACCAAGGGGGAATAAGCATTCTTTTTCGTACATAGCCTTGCCGTCATCTGTTATTTTTTAACATTTTAATACAGTAATAGCTATTCTAACTGATGTGAGATTTTATCTCATTGTGGTTTTGATTTGCATTTCTCTGTTGATTAGTGATGTCGAACTTATTTTCAGATGTTTGATGGCCACATGTATGTATTCTTTTGAAAAGTGTCTGTTCATATTCCTATCCACTTTTTAATGGGGTTGTTTTTTCTTGAGTTCCTCATGGATTCTGGATATTAAATCTTTGTTATATGCACAGTTTGTGAATATTTTCTTGTTCTGTAGGCTGCTTGTTTACTCTGCTGATATTTTCTCTTGTGCAGAAGTTATTTAGCTTAATTTGATCCCGCTTGCCAATTTTAATTTTGTTGCAATTGCTCTTGAGGACTTACTCATAACTTCTTTGCAGTAGCTGATACTTAGTCATAAATTCTTTGCCATAGTTGATATTGAGAAGATAATTTACTAGGTTTTATTCTAGCATATTTTTTTTCTTTGAGACAGAGTCTCACTCTGTCACCAAGGCTGGAGTGCAGTGGCATGACGTCAGCTCACTGCACCCTCTGCCTCCTGAGTTCAAGCAAGTCTCCTGCCTCAGCCTTCTGAGTAGCTGGGATTACTGGCATGTACCACCATGCCCCACTAACTTTTTATATTTTAGTTGAGATGGGGTTTCACCATGTTGGTTTTGAACTTCTGACCTCAAGTGATCCACCCACCCTAGACTCTCAAAATGTTAGGATTATGGGCTTGAGCCACCTCACCAGGCCTGTTGGATTCTTGTAGTTTATGTCTTATACTTAAATATTTAATCTGTCTTGAGTTAATTTTTATACATGGTGAAAGGTAGTTCAATTCTATTCTTCTGTGCTTGGCTAGTCAGTTATCCCAGCATCACTTATTAAATAGGGAGTCCTTTATCCATTGTTTATTTGTATCAAATTTCTCAAACACCAGATGGTGGTAGGTGTGCTGTTTTTTTTTTTTTTTCTCTTTTCAGCTTTCTATTCTATTTCATTGGGCTATGTGTCTACTTGTGAGTTAGCAGCATGCTGTTTTGTTTACTATAGACTTATAGTATAGTTTAAAGTCACATAATGTGTTGCTTCTGGCTTTGTTTCTTTTGCTTAGGATTGCTTTGTCTATTCAAACTCCTTTTCGATTCCATATACATTTTGGAATAGTTTTTCTAATTCTGCTAAAAGTGATGTTGTTAGTTTTATAAAGATAGGATTGAATCTGTAGATTGCCTTAGGCAATATGGCTATTTAAATGATACTGACTCTTTCAATTCACAAGCATGGAATGTTTTTTCATTTGTTTGTATCATCCATGATTTCTTTCAGGGCTGTTTTGCTATTTTGCTTCTATATCTATATCTATATCTATATCTAGGTAGATAGATAGATATATCTTCTGTGGTTACATGTATTCCCAGGTGTTTTATTCTTTTGCCATTATTGTAAATGGGATTATGTTCTTGATTTGGCTGTCAGCTTGAACGTTATTGGTGTATAGAAATTCTACTGATTTTTGTACATTGATTTTGCTGCATTTTCTAGGTATAGGATTATATTGTCAGTGCAGAGTTAATTTGACTCCTTCTTTTTCTATTTGGATAGCTTTTATTTATATTTCTTGCCTGATTCCTCTTGCTTAGACTTCTAGTACTGTGTTGAAGAGAAGTGATGAGATTGTTAGGGGAAATGCTTTCAGCTTTTGCTCATTCAGTATAATATTAGCTGTGAGTTTGTCATAGATGTCTCTTATTGGTTTGAGGAATGTTCCTTTGCTGCCTAGCTTCTTGAGGGTTTTTAACATGAAGGGATGATGAATTTTTTGAAAACTTTAACTGCATCTATTGAGAAAACCATATGGTTTTTGTTTCTAAATCAGTTTCTGTGGTGAATCACATTTATTAATTTGTGTATACGGAACCAAGCTTGCATCACAAGAATCACTTAATCATGGTAAATTAATTTTTGATGTGATGCTGGATTCAGTTTGCTAGTATTTTATTGAAGATTTCTGTGCCTGTATTCATTAGGGATATTGGCCTGTAGATTCTTTTTTCTTTTTTTGATTATATCTTTGATAGGTTTTGGTATTCGGGTGATGCTGACTTTGTTGAATGAGTAAAGGAGAAATTCTTCCTCTCCAAGTTTTTGAATAGTTTCACTAATATTGGTACCAGCTATTCTTTGTATGTCTAGTAGTACTTGGTTATGAATTCATCTGGTCCAGGGCTCTTAATGATTGGTTAGCTTTTTATTACAAACTCAATTTTGGTCTGCTCAGGGTTTTTATCTCCACTTTTCTCATTATTGGGAAGTGATGTGTTTCTAGGAATTTATCCATTTCCTCTAGATTTTCAAGTTTGTGTACATAGAAGAGTTCATAATAGTATGTTATTATGTTTTGTATTTCTGGGGGAATAATGATCATGTCACCTTTGTCATTTCTGATTATGCTTAGTTGAATCTCCTCCCATTTTATCTTTGCTAATCTAGCTAGTAATATATTGATCTTGTTTATCCTTTCGAAAAACCAACTTTTGGTTTTATCAATCCTTTATATAGATTTTTTGATCTTAATTTTATTCTGTTCTGCTCTAATTTCAGTCATTTTTTTTCTTCTTCTAGCTCTGAGTTTAGTTTGTTCTTATTTTTCTAGTTTCTCTAGGTGTGATGTTAGGTCATCAATTTGAGATGTTTCTATCTTCTTGATGCAAGCGTTTCATGCTATAAACTTTCCTCTTAACACTGATTTTGCTGCGTTTTACATTTTTTTTGTCATTTTTTTCCTCTGTTTTATCTTATTTCAAAGAATTATTTGATTTCTACCGTAATATCATTGTTTATCTAGAAGTCATTCAGGAACAAGTTGTTTAATTTCCATATGATTTATGGTTTTGAGATAATTTATTGATATTGTGTTCTACTTTTATTCATCTATGGTCTGAGACTATGCCTGATATTATTTCAATTTTCTTGAATGTATTGAGATTTGCTTTATGACAGAGAATGTCATCAATGCTAGAGTATATTCCATGTATACATGAGAGGAGTATATACTCTGTGGTTGAGGAAAGAGTCTTCTGTAGATATGTATTCCATCTAATTGGTAGCGTGTCTAATTTAAGTCCAGAGTTTCTTTGTTAGTTTGCTGCCCTGGTGATCTAGCTAATCCTGTCCGTGGAAT
This sequence comes from Cebus imitator, assembly GCF_001604975.1. Taxonomy (NCBI): domain Eukaryota; kingdom Metazoa; phylum Chordata; class Mammalia; order Primates; family Cebidae; genus Cebus; species Cebus imitator. The sequence continues at coordinate 656,609 of NW_016107350.1, read as the reverse complement.
ATTGAAGTCACCTACTATTATTGTGTGATTGTTTAAGTATTTTCCTAGCTCTAGAAGTACTTGTTTTATAAATTGGATTGTTCTCATGTTAGGTGTATATATTTTCAGGATAGTTAAATCTTCTTGTTGATTTAAGCTCTTTATCATTATGTAATACCCTTCTTTGCCTTATTTTATCATTGTGTTTTTAAATTTGTTTTATCTGATATAATAATAGGGACTCTTGCTCTCTTTTGTGTTCTGTTTTTGTGTTAGATTTTTCTCTATCCTTTTCTTTGAGCCTCTGGGTTCCATTACATTTGAGATGTATCTCTTTAAGACAGAAGATGAATGGATCTTATTATTTTCTTTTATAAACTTGCCACTCTGTGCCTTTTAAGTGAAGGCATTTAGACCCTTTATGTTCAAAGTTAACACTGATATGTGAGGTTTTGATCTTATGATGAATCTGTCTGCTGGTTGTTTCGTAGTTTCTGTTCTATAGTTGCTTGAGAGAGTCAATAGATTGTGCACTTCAGCATGTTTTTGTAGCAGCAGGTATTGATTCTTTTTTTAAAATTATTCAATTTAGAACTCTTAAAGACCTCTTGTAAGGTTGGGGTAGTGGCAACAAATTCTTTTAGCAATTTCTTGCCTATAAAAGATTTTCATTTCTTCACTTTTGAAGCTTTTTTTATTTTATTTTATTATTATTATTATTTTTGACAAGACATGAAGTTGTTGTTTGGAATTTGGAATGCCAAAAAATTGCTCCCCATTTATTGTGGCTCGTATGGCTGTTGCTGAGGAGTCCACTGTTGGCCTGTTGGCGTTCCACTTGAATGTAATCTGACATTTTCTCTAGCTGTCTTTACTTTTTTTAATCGACCTTGTGCAGTGCAAAAACTGTATGCTTTGGTGACATTTATTTTCTACAATTTCTCACAGGTGTTCTCTGGATGTCTTTAATCTTGATGTCTACCTATCTAGCAAAATTTGAAAAAAAATTCTTGAATTTTTCTATCAAATATGTTTTTCAGATTGTTTATATTGCCTTCCTCTCTCTTATGAATGCTAATAATTCAAAGGTTTGGTTGCTTTACCTAATCCCATGTTTCTCAGAGACTTTGTTCATGTATTTTAAATTATTGTTTTTATAAATTTTTGCCTGAGTGGGCTAGTTCAAAAGAAACAGTCTTCAATACTTGACAGATGGAATTTAAAAGAGCAAATATTCTCTTGAAGTTTATATGGCATCTTTTTTGTTGTAAGGTAAGAAAAACAATTATATTCGATTTATACTTCAAATCTGCAGGTCTTCTTCTATAATGCTTACACTCTTAAAACAGCTACTATTATTATCCCTAAAGTAATTATCATTACTAAAAAGTTACGACAAACATGAAGTCATACTGGAAAAAAATATGTTTCTTTTCAGAGGTGACAAGGGAATCACTAGTCATTGACAACATAATGAGGTTTCTATGATAAAGCAAAGCGGCTTTTGGAAAGTGTGAAACTGACTATAAGTGTTGAATTAAGAAGAGCTGAAGAAGCAATAGAAAGTTTCAGTGGTACAAGTCACTGTGGGATGAAACTCAGGAAAGACAAACATAACTTGGAGAAGGAAAAGGTATTCAGAATATGGTTGCTGCCTAATGGAAAACACACACACACACACACACACACATACTAGAAACATTTTTTAAATTTAAAAATAAAGTTTTTAGTGTGAATCTTTCTATGCATTTCCCCAAATTGTTAAAAAAGAAAACTATAGATGAAAGCTAAATTTATAAACCAGGGAGGTAGACACATACTATTAACTGAGAATGTTTCAAATAAGAATTTACATTATATGTGTATATATATATATATATATATATATATATATAATATAACCTTTTTGATATTTCCCTCTAGCAAAGCTTTATTTTCTTACCATCAAAACTGGTATTGTCAGTGGGGTTTTCACAGTCCAAGTCTACAAGTTTATACATCTCCATAGCATTTCTGAATAAAACGGTAGTAACGTCTACCCATACCAGTGCACTGAACCTGATTTTTAAAAACTCATCAAAGATTCTTTGTTGCTCATGCAGTGGACTTCTCACTCTGTGTAAAAACTAAAAACATTTGAAATTATTGACTTTTTATTGTCTTCATTCTCATTGCACATAGAATTGTTCCAGTAACACTTATCCTTTGATTTTTAGGATTTATATATATATATACACACACACACACATATGAATCACTTATTTCCTTATTTGATTATAAGTAAATTTATTGAGTATGCACTATTGTTCTGTATTTTATGTATAAACTTTCACAGTTTGGTGGGTGACAAAATATTTTATGAATGAGCAAATTAATGATCAGCTGTCATGAAATATGTATTTATCTCTAGACATATGAATGTAGACATGCCTAAAGATGCGTATACCATCCATCCACAGTTAAAGAAGAGTGTTTTGTTTCACATTATGCATTCTCTAAAGGATTTAATCTAATTTATATACTATATCTAAAGTAGAATGTGTTGAGGATGGCACAAAGTTTTATTTGAATATGTATTTAAGTGCCAATTTTCATCAGGCTCCAGACTATCATGCAGCCAATCACAACCTACTCCACTGGCCCTCATTCTGTTGGGGCGCAGAAAACAATACCCTAAAATAAAGGCTTCAGAAACGGCCTTGGAAGAAAAAGTTTCTCTCTGACTTTCTCATGCCCTCCTGTCTCTCACCCTTATTTTCCCCAGAGTCAAGCCATAGAAACTAGAAGCTCTCTTCCTCACAGTTGATCATAGAAACCAAAACACTTTTTACACATATTTGGCTGTAAAACCTAATAAAGTTACTCTTTCCCCTGCTGTCCTGTGTAAAAATTGGCCATAAGGAAATTATCTGACCTACTTTGTTTCACTGTAGTTCATAAGACCCTCATTTCAGAAAAGTTCCTGCCCCATAGGCAGAAGGAAGGAAGCCTGCATTGAAGAATCTGGACGGACAGGCCTTTTGTGGCTTCCTCTTTCAGTCTAATAGATTATGAAAACATAACCCTTGTGTTCAATCACAGTTCTACATGACCATCCATTCTTCATTGAACCTAAGCATTAAAATGGAAAATTTCTCTTGTATCTTTGGGTCTTCATTCTGAACACTTCTACGGAGTGTAAGACTATGACGAAATACATGATATGCCTTTTCTCAGTTGATTATTTTTTCCAGTTTGATTTTTAGTAAAACTTCAGTGGAATAAGAGAAAATTTTTCCTTTACCCCTATAATTCTATTATAGAGATAAATAATTTTCACTGAAATAAATTTTGAATTTTGTTCATTGATGACCTAAACTAACATTTCAAAAGGATTATGAAGTCAAGGGTGACTAGAACTGCTATTTTAAATTACATTTTGAAGGAAGTCATGTTGGAGGGAAACTCTTTGTGTTAAGATTTGTTTATTTTTCAGTTTAATCTAAGGTACGCTGTAATAACAATGACACAAAATCTCAATGGCTTACTACAATAGTTAATTTATCCTTCACATGAAATGTGGAATGGACTTTTAGTGGCAACATTAAAGTGTAAGTAAAATTAAATATATATATATATATATATATATATATTTCCAGTTTATTCTGTAATTATATAGAGATGTAGAGAATTTACAACTGTTAAATGTGAAAAACACCAATAGTAAACCATTCACATTAACTAATTTCAAAGATTTTTATAAAACCATAAAAAGATGTGATATTGCCATAAATAGAGACAAAAAGATCAATGAAACAGAAGAAAAATACAGAAAACTGAACACACAAGTTTGGATATAGAATGAAATAAATCAGTCTTAACAAATAGGGTGCTAAGACAATTCTATGGCAAATAAAAGCTTCTTTTTTTTTTTTTTCATCATTTTTATTCAGGAAGAGTCTCCCTCATGAGGAGATAACCTGAATGACTGAATATACATTCACACGTATGTTGATTGCAGCACTGTTCACAAGAGCAAAGACTTGGAACCAACTCAAATGCCCATCAATGATACACTGGACAAAGAAAATGTGGCACATATACAACATGGAATACGATGTAACCATAAAAAAGGATGAATTCAGGGCCGGGTGCAGTGGCTTAAGCCTGTAATCACAGCACTTTGAGAGGCTGAGGAGGGCAGATCACAAGGTCAAGAGATCGAGACCATCCTGGCCAACATGGTGAAACCTTGTCTCTACTAAAAGTACAAAAATTAGCTGGGTATGGTGGCATGTGCCTGTAGTCCCAGCTACTCGGGAGGCTGAGGCAGGAGAATTGCTT
>NW_016107350.1:649380-651752 GCF_001604975.1 Cebus imitator | reverse complement strand
TGTGTGTGCTTTTTAACTCTATAGATATGCATTAGAAAAAATTTTCAGAATAATCAACAATAATATGAAAACACATCATTCTTTACTCAAACACAATATTTAGGAAGAATAAAAAGAAAATAATACACCATATATACAGATAGCTACCAAGCCTTATATGAATTCAGTAGAGCATAATAGTGGCACCCTAATACCAAAACAATATGATGAAGTCTTATATAAAGGCACAACACAAATGCTATTGAATTCTAGAAAAAAAGAGTCCTGAGCTTTTGAAGGGTGGAGAGAGGAAAATAAATGCTTTATAGCATAAGTGTTTCTTAAGCCTGCAAATCTTTTAACACTAACAATATGTTTGATTATGATTTTTTATGTTGTTAGCATTTAAAAGGCATTTACTGGATATAAAAAGATAGCAAGATATTTGATGCAGTTTGACATATTTTTCTTTATAAAAAGAAACATTTAATATAGAAACTTTTGAATTAAAATGCATTGCAGATTCATAATGTCATTTTAACATGTATTACTATACTTTGAATCCACTTATGGCTGAATCTGAAATATATATATGAACAGCTGTTAGTTGAAATAAAAGTACTCATTTTTTTACTAGATTAATTTTATGTAATGCTGAAAACTCTTTTAGCATTCTTGTTTAACTAAGGGAATGGAAAAATGCCTAAAAACATGTAAGTTATTTGGCTGTACCTTGTATATATGTTTTTCTTCAAGTTTGTTTTAGTGAGAATAGTTTTTTAAGTCTCAAAGTAAAATTAGAAATGCTTAAAAAATTACAAATAAAATAGAAAACAACATGGGCCTGAAATGATTGCTTTGTCATATGACTGACAAGCCAGACAGAAGAATTCACATATCACTTGACATTTTGCTTTTTATAATTGATCAGCGTTTACATATATTTTCTTTCATAATTGTGTTTTAGTTCCTTAAGTGAAGGTGCAGTTCATGTTCTTTAACTCTTCATATTGTCTTTCACCAAATATTATTTCAATCGTGATGGCATTTAAAAAGCACAGGTAAAATAACATATTGTAGTTTAGAAGAAATTTTAAAATAATTACTATCATATATAGTCACACATCATATGGGGCACATAATTTTCTCCTTTAAAACATGTAATTTTCTTGATTTTTTTCTGTTTAGAATGTTCAAACATGACAATGTATTATATCTATTATAGCTGACAATGTTAATTTTTATTTAAAAATTGCAGTTATGTTAGATGATAATTCTCCTACAGGGACGTTAACTAATTGATAATTCCTGGAAGAAAATATTTGTTTCTTTATGTAGTTTTATTGATAAAAGCATATTATTTATTTTTAATAAAAAATTATTTTAAACTACATTTTGGAACTTTCTTTTTCTTTTAACTTTTATTTTATGTTCAGAGGGTATATGTGCATATTTGTTACATGGGTAAATTGTGTGTTGTTGGGGTTTGGTGTACAAATTATTTTGTCCATATAATAAGCATAGTACCCAATAAGCAGTTTTTTAATCTTTCCCCCACTGCAACTCTCCACCTTCAAGTAGGCCCCAATGTCAGTTGTTCCCTTCTTCGTGTCCTTGTGCACTCAGTGTTTAGCTCTCACTTAGAAGTAAGTACATGCAGTAATCAAGTTTCTGTTCCTAGGTTAATTTACAGAGTATAATGGCCTTCAACTCCATCCATGGTGCCACAAAAGACATAATTTCATTCTGTTGTTCAGGTTATAGTATTCCATGATGTATACATACCACATTTTCTTTATTTTAGTCCACTGCTGATGGGACTAGGTTGATTCCATATCTTTACTCTAATGAATGATGGTGCTGCAATGAACATATGCATACATGCATCTTTATGGTAAAAATGACACAGAGTCCTCTGGGTATATAGTCACTTATGGGACTGCTGGGTTAAATAATAGCTCTTTTGTAAGTTATTTGAGAAATCTCCAAACTGCTTTCTACAGTGGCTAAACTAATCTACATTCCCTCCAGCAGTGTATAAGTGTTTCCTTTCTTTTGTAAACCTTGACAACATCTGTGATTTTTTGACATTTCTATAATGGCCATTCTGAATGGTGAAAGATGGTATTTCATTGTGGTTTTGATTTGCATTTTTCTAATGATTGGTGATGTTGAGTACTTTTTTCGTATGCTTGTTGGCTGCATGTATGTCTTCTTTTGAGAAGAGTCTGCTATATCCTTTGCCCTTTTTTTAATGAAATCATTTGTTTTACACTGTTGATTTGTTTAAGTTCCTTACAGATTCTGGATAGTAGGCCTCTATGGGCTGCAGAATTTGCAAATATTTTTCTCATTCTCTAGGTTGTCTGTTTACTCTGTTGATACTTTTTTTT
>NW_016107350.1:583930-649078 GCF_001604975.1 Cebus imitator | reverse complement strand
AAAAAAAAAAAAAAAAAAAAAACATAATAGTAATTCTGTAAAATGTAATGTTATGTTATTTCACTCCACAAGCAAATGAGAGAGGGTATATCTGCATCTGTATTCACACACCAAAAACATGGGTGGTTCACATAATTATTTACTAGTATATATACATATAATGTATAAATATATGCATATTTTTATGTATATATGTATGTGTAGTTTACCTAAGTTTGTGAATGTGACTAAAAATATAAAGCAAAACCACTTATAAAATACATACATTTATTATGAAAATAAACAATGAATGAAATTATAGATAATAAAATTAAAATATCATTATAACTAAAGAGATGAATATGGCAACTTACATAAAATTATTTATAACTTCTGAAATTAAAAAGAAAAAATAATTCATGACTAGCAGATGTGTACTTTATAAAATATTAAAGGAAGTTCTTCAGGTAGAAATATTATAAATATTGATGAAAACAATGAAATTAAATTTTACCGTTAACATTGAACAGATTTTTTTTCTTCTCTTAAATGATTTTCTTCTAGGGTTTTTATGGTGTTAGGTCTTATGTTTAAGTCTTTAATCCATCTGGAGTTAATTTTAGTGTATTAAACAGGGACTCAACAATCCCATTACTGGATATATATCCAAAGGATTATAAAACGTTCTATTATGAGGACACGTGCACATGAATGTTCATTGCAGCACTGTTTACAATAGTAAAGACCTGGAACCAACCCAAATGCCTATCGATGATAGACCAGACAGGGAAAATGTGGCACATATACACAATGGAATACTATGCAGCCATAAAAAAAGATGAGTTTGTGTCCTTTGTAGGGGCATGGATGAACCTGGAAACCATCATTCTCAGCAAACTGACACAAGAGCAGAAAATCAAACACCACATGTTTGTTCATAGGTGGGTGTTGAACAATGAGAACACATGGACACAGGGAGGGGAGCACTACACACTGGGGTCTGTTGGGGTGAAATAGGGGAGGGACAGCAGGGGGTGGGGAGTTCAGGAGAGATAGCATGGGGAGAAATGCCAGATATAGGTGATGGGGAAGAAGGCAGCAAATCACACTACCACGTGTGTACCTATGCAACAATCTTGCATGTTCTTCACATGTACCCCAAAACCTAAAATGCAATAAAAAAAATGATACCTGAATTTCTTTGTGTCTCTATTAGAGGAAGGCTGCTCATGTATAATAAGTAACACGTCTCTGAAGGAAGATGGAGTTGAGATTAATATACTTGCTCTCTGAGGACTGCAGACAATTACTACCCAAATGCCCATAAAAATACCAAAATACCTGGTTTTCAGAGAATCACACTTCCCACCAACATCGTGTCAACATGTTACCTTATTACCTCAGTCTCACATTCTTTACTCTTTGAATACTCTACCACATGATTTACTGTTGTTTTCTATTTTATGTCCCATGTTTACTCTGCATTAATTAAAATTTATAAAAGTAACCTCTTGAAAATGGTAACTATCAAGTGTCCTTAAGAAGGTTATTTCCAATAACCTTAACCACTTCTCTTTAATTCTAAAGGAGGCTCAAGGCTGTTACAGAATCACCTTGACCCTACTTCCTCTATATTTAAAACATCATTTATCTTTGGATTTCATATTTCTTTCAAATTTCTTTTTTTCCCTCTAAACATTTTCTTAATTTTATGGAAACGTTATACACCTTGAATCTTGTGTCTTTTGTCTTTCTCTTAATATTGCCTTTCTTGTACTTCCAGCAAAATAAAGTTAGACAACAATGTTAACCCTTCTCTTGCCATGCTTCTTTCTCTCTTTTTTAAAATTATTATACTTTTAAGTTCAGGGATACGTATGCAGAACGTGCAGGCTTGTGACAGGAATACACTTGCTATGGTGGTGTGCTGCATCCATCACTCCATCATCTACATTATATATTTCTAGTGTTATACTGCCCCTAGTCCCCACCCACTGACAGTTTCTGGTGTGTGATGTTCCCCTCTCTGTGTCCATGTGTTCTCAGTGTTGAACTCCCATTTATGAGTGGGAACATGAGGTGTTTGGTTTTCTGTTCTTGTGTTAGTTTGCTGAGAATGATGGTTTCCAGCTTCATCCATGTCCCTGCAAAGAACATGAACTCATCCTTTTTTATGGCTCATAGTATTCCATGGTGTATATGTACCACATTTTCTTTATTCAGTCTATCATCGATGGGCATTTTGGTTTGTTCCAAGTCTTTGCTACTGTGAACAGTGCCACAATAAACATACATATGCATGTGCCTTTATGGTAGATTGATTTATAATCCTTTGGTTATATACCCAGTAATGGGGTTTCTGAGTCAAATGATATTCTTAGTTCTAGATCCTTGAGGAATTGCCACTATGTCTTCCACAATGGTTGAACTAATTTAAACTCTCACCTAAAGTGTAAAAGCATTCCTATTTCTTTGCATACTCTCCAGCATCTATTGTTTTCTGACTTTTTAGTGATTGCCGTTCTAACTGGTGTGAGATGGTATCTCGATATGGTTTTAATTTGCATTTCTCTAATGACCAGCAATGATGAGCATTTTTTTTCATATTTTTGTTGACTGCATAAATGTCTTATTTGGAGAACTGTTCGTTCACATCCTTCACCCACTTTTGATGGGGTTGTTTGTCTTTTTCTTGTAAATTTGTTTAAGTTCTTTGTAGATTCTGGATATTAGCCCTTTGTCAGATGGGAAGATTGCAAAAATTTATTCCCATTCTGTAGGTTGCCTGTTCGCTCTGACGATAGTGTCTTTTGCTTTGCAGAAGCTCTTTAGTTTAATTAGTTACCATTTGTTTATTTTGGCTTTTGTGCCATTGCTTTTGGTGTTTTAGTCATGAAGTCCTTGTCCGTGACTATGTACTCAATGGTACTGCCTAGGTTTTCTTCTAGGGTTTTTATGGTGTTAGGTCTTATGTTTAAATCTTTAATCCATCTGGAGTTAATTTTTGTATAAGGTGTAAAGAAAGGATCCAGTTTCAGCCTTCTGCCTATGGCTAGCCAGTCTTCCCAACACCATTTATTAAACAGGAAATCCTTTCCCCATGGTTGTTTTTGTCATGTTTTTCAAAGATCAGATGTTTGTAGATGTGTGGCATTATTTTTGAAACCTCAATTCTGTTCCATTTATCTATATGTCTCTGTTAGTACCAGTATCATGTTGTTTTAATTACTGTGTCCTGGTAGTATAATTTGAAGTCAGGTAGTACAATGTCTCCAGCTTTGATTTTATTTTATTTTTATTTTTATTTTTTTTTTTGTTGGTGTTTTTTTCCAATTCTGTGAAGAAAGGAGGTGGTAGCTTAATAGTGACAGCACTGAATCTATAAATTACTTTGGGCAGTCTGGCCATTTTCCTTATATAAATTCTTCCTATCCATGAACATGGAATGTTTTTTCCATTTGTTGTGTCCTCTCTTATTTCCTTGAGCAGTGGTTTGTAGTTCTCCTGGAAGATGTCCTTCACAACTCTTGTAAGTTGTATTCCTAGGTATTTAATTTTATTTGTATCAGTTGTGAATGGGAGTTCACTCATGATTTGGCTCTCTGTTATCAGTGTATAGGAATGCTGTAATTTTTCCACATTGATTTTGTATCCCCTGAGACTTTGCTGAAGTTGCTTATCAGCTTAAGGAGATTTTGGGCTGAGACAATGGGGTCTTCTAAGTATACAATCATGTCGTCTTCAAACAAAGACAATTTGGCTTTCTGTTTACCTAATTTTATACCCTTCATTTGTTTTCTTGCCTGTTGCCAAACTTCCAATACTGTGTTGAATAGGAGCGATGAGAGAGGGTATCCTTGTCTTGTGCAAGTTTTCAAAGGGAATGCTTCCGATTTTTGCCCATTCAGTATGATATTCACTGTGGGTTTGTCATAAATAGCTCTTATTATTTTGAGATACACTCCATCAATACCTAATTTATTGAGAGGCTTTAGTATAACTTGTTGTTGAATCTTGTTGAAGGATTTTTCTGTATCTATTGAGATAATCATGTGGTTTTTTGTCTTTGCTTCTGCTTATGTAATGGATCACATTTATTGATTTGCTTATGTTGAACCAGACTTGCATCCCAGGGATGAAGCTGGCTTGATCATGATGGATAAGCTCTCAGATGTTGCTGTTGAATTCGGTTTGTCAGTATTTTACTGAGGATTTTTGCATTGATGTCCATCAGGGATATCAGTCAGAAATTTTCTGTTTTAGTTGTGTCTCTGTCAGGTGTTGATATTAGGATAATGTTGGCCTCGTAAAATGAGTTAGGGAGGTTTCCCTCTTTTCTATTCTTTGGAATAGTTTCAGAAGGAATGCTACCAGCTCCTCTTTGTACCTCTGGTAGAAATTGGCTATGAATCTGTCTGGTTCTGGACTTTTCTTGGTTAGTAGGCTATTAATTGCTGCCTCAATTCAGACCTTGTTATTATTCTATTCAGGGTTTCTACTTCTTCCTGGTTTAGTCTTGGGAGGGTGTAAGTGTCCAGGGATGTATCAATTTCTTCTAGATTCTGGTTTATTTGCATAAAGGTGTTTATAATATTCTCTGTTTGTAGTGTGTATTTCTGTGGAATCACATCTCCCCTTTATCATTTTGTATTGTATCTTTGTTTCTTCTCTCTTGTATTCTTTATTAGTTTGGCTGGGGGTCTAGCTGTTTTGTTGATCTTTTCAAATAATCCGCTTCTGTATTTATTGATTTTTCTAAGGGTTTTTGTGTCTCTATCTCCTTCAGTTCTGCTCTGATCTTAGTTATTTCTTGTCTTCTGCTAGCTTTTGAATTTTTTGTTCTTAGTCCTCTAGTTCTTTTAATTGTGAAATTATGGTGCCATTTTTAGATCTTTCATTTTTTTCTCTTGTGGATGTGTAGTGCTATAAATTTACCTAAAAGAGAAGATGTAGAAATTGTGTTACACTGTGTTTTTGTTCTCATTGGTTTCAAAGAACATCTTTATTTCTGCTTTCATTTTATTATTTATCTAGTAGTCATTCAGAAGCAGGTTGTTTAGTTTTAATGTAGTTGTGCAGATTTTTTGCAGGTTTCTTAATTCTAAGTTCTGATTTGATTGTACTGTGGTCTAAGAGACTGTTTGTTATGATTTCCATTCTTTTGCATTTGCTGAGGAGTGTTTTACTTATGGTGCTGAGAAGAATGTATATTCTGTTTATTTAGGGTAGAGAGTTCTGTAGATGTCTATTAGGTCTGCTTAGTCCCGATCTGTGTTCAAGTGCTGGATACCCTTGTTAATTTTCTGTCTTGTTGATCTGTTTAATATTGACAGTGGGGTGTTAAAGTCTCCTACTATTACTCTGTCGGAGTCTAAGTTTCTTTGTTGGTCTCTATGAGCTTGTTTTATGAATCTGAGTGATCCTGTACTGGGTGTATATATATTTAAGATCGTTAACTCTTCTTGTAGCATTGATCCCTTTACTATTATGTAATGCCCTTCTTTGTCTGTTTTGATCTTTGTTGGTTTAAAGTCTGTTTATCAGATACTAGGATTGCAACCCCTGATTTTTTTTTTTTTTTTTGCTTTGGGTTACCCACAAAGAGAAGCCTATCAGATTAACAGCAGATCTCTCACCAGAAACCTTACAAGCCAGAAGAGAGTTGGGGCCAATATTCAACATTCATAAAGAAAAGAATTTTCAACCTGGAATTTCATATTGTAAAGACCATCAATGCTATGAAGAAACTGCATCATCTAACAGGAAAAATAAGCAGCTAGAATCATAATGGCAGGATCAAATTCACACACAGCAATATTAGCCTTAAATGTAAATGGGCTAAGTGCCCCAATTAAAAGACATAGACTGGCAAATTGGTTAAAGAGTCAAGACCCATTGGTGTGCTGTATTCAGGAGACCCATCTCACATGCAAAGACATACATAGGCTCAAAATAAAGGGATAGGGGAATATTTACCAAGCAAATGGAAAGAAAAAAAAATCAGGGTTTCTAATCCTAGTCTCGGATAAAACAGACTTTAAACCAACAAAATCAAAACAAAGAAGGGCTTCTTTCTCTTTTTTAAACAATTGCTTGGATACATTACAGAACTTCTCAGTGTGCCCAACAAAATTTATTTATCACCATTTGATGTTGAACCTATAATATTCTGGTTTCCACTTTTACAAGTTGAACAGCTCTTGCAGAGTTGGCAATATTGTGTATTGCTAATTTTTGTATTTTATCATATTTCACCATTCTATACTCTATGACACATTGTTCTATGTGCTCTTTTAAATGAGGTTTTTTGCTTGTTTGTTTGTTTGTTTTTGTTTTTTTTTGTCTTTAGTGTCTTTGACCCTGTCTTTACCTGGTTTGATCTATATTTCTTTTGGTGTTCATTTCAGACCCTTGTCCAAGATTTAACTGTGTAATGTCTGTTTTTCATACACACACACACACACACACACACACACACACACACACACACAGAAGCTTTATCACAGCCATTACAGAACATACTTTTGCATTCAACATGTAATTTTAAGAGAAATTTGAACCATAAAATTCTGATAGAAGAAGCATTTTAAAGAAAAATTAAAGAGTAAAATGTTTGGTTTAAGATATGTATCCTAACTTTGATACCTGCTACATACTAATTATCCAACTAATAATATCACTAAGCATCTGTTTCTCATATGAGGAATTAGCAAAATAAAATAACCTATACAATGATAGAATGAAAAATCAATAGTCTGTAATATACCTGACGCTTGTAAGAGATATAGGAAATATCACTGTCTTAATAATTATTTGGCTCTAAATTCCCTTCTGCAAATAATAAAAGAATATAAATATAGAAAATGTTATAACTTAGAAGCACTTTTACATTTTTTATGAGCGGCTATTTAATGTAACTATGTTTTTGTGAATCATCCGAATTTTTTTAATTGTCTTATTTATAAAAAACTATGTATTTAAAGAGATTCTATCCATTTTATAAAGTAATTAGGTTTGAAGTGATTATTGTTCAACATTGATATAATTAATTTAATCTAAACCTCAGGTATTGTCCTGAAGCCATGTAAAATTATTACAGAAAATGAGTATTTTATGCTCATGTGTTTATTTAGATATGTAGTGTTATCTATAAAATGTCTCTTTTCATTATTAATGTGATTTGTTTCTAATTTTGAAATATGAGATGAACACACTCATGTCATCATCAAATGCTATAGAGAAAAATCAATAAAAATATACAATGATACAATAATGCTGCTTCTGTATTTTATATTTAAAGCACATAGATAAGAGCAATTCACCTCATGCCAGTTAGAATGGTGATCATTAAAAAATCTGAAGACAGCAGATGCTGGAGAGGATGTGGAGAAATAGAAATACTTTTACGCTGTTGGTGGGAGTGTAAACTAATTCAGCCTTTGTGGAAGACAGTGTGGTGCTTCCTCAAGGACCTAGAAATAGAAATTCCATTTGACCCAGCAATCCCATTACTGGGTATATACCCAAAGGATTATAAATCATTCTGTTATAAAGACATGCACTCATATGTTCATAGAGGCACTGTTTACAATAGCAAAGACCTGGAGCCAACCCAAATGCCCATCAATGAAAGACTGGACAAGGAAAATGTGGTACATAAACACCATGGAACACTATGCAGCCATAAAAAATGATGAGTTCGTATCCTTTGTAGGGACACGGATGAATCTGGAAACCATCATTCTTAGCAAGCTGACACAAAAACAGAAAATCAAATACCACATGTTCTTTCTCACAGGAGGGTGTCGAACAATGAGAACACATGGACACAGGGAGGGCAGCATCACACACTGGGGTCTATTGGGGAGAGAAGGGAGGGACAGCGGAAGGGTGGGGTGGTCAGGGATGGATAGCATGAGGAGAAATGCCAGATGTAGGTGACAGAGGAATGGAGGCAGCAAACCACATTGCGATGTGTGTACCTATGCAGCAATCCTGTATGATCTGCACATGTACCCCAGAACCTAAAAAGCAATGAAAAAAAAAAAAAGAACATTTCAATTAGATTAGATATTTTTTAAAGAAATCCTCATATTTTAATGTATATATCTTAAAATAATTATTTCTTTGTCAAGAAGACTTTCTACATATTTAGTTTTCATTGTACTGATAAGGCATTTGATCCATATATATGAGTGTTTGTGGTACAGATATATGTGTATGCCTATATGTGTATATCACTATAATACATAGAAATTGCATGTAATACTCTATTGTAAGTGTTAGTTTGTTTCCTTACATATTTAGATGTATTTAATGGAAAAAGTATTTTCTGTATTTTTGGTTTGTAATAAAAGTGTATAAGATAATTTCCTCCTTATTATAATATGATATATCTTATGAAAGACAAGGGCTAAGATTTATAAGTAAATAAGATGTTAGATTCATTGCTGTGAAATTTTGAAAGTTAAATGTATGCTGATTTTATTATTACATATGCATATTCTTGATCAGTACGTGTTTGTCTTCCACCTTGAAAGCCTACATACTGTTGACAGAGGAAGATTTTGCTACTTGCTACTTTCTGGGTTCTACTAGAAGCCCATCATGTTGCTTTGAGCTGTTTTTAGGGCTATCACTCTGCATATACATCGCCTCTACATTTGATCTTATTCAACCTTATCGAATCTCCCTGTGTCTCTGACCCTCTCTCTCTCCTTTTGAAAAATATTCTTTTTAGTTTCTCTTTTAATAATAATCGAGGCGTTTTAGGTCTAGTAACATGCATCATTGAATTGTATCAGCAGTACAGGATCATATTATTCAAGAAAAGAAATATATTGAAATATATTAAGGTGAATATTTCATCTCAAGTTTGGCTGTGCTGCCCTTACATTCTCTGATTAATGTACCTAACAAGTCTACACACCCTGAGAGAATGAGAAGTGTAAAAGGCATGAAATCTTCCTACTGTTAAATAACAGGAATTATAGCAATTATATGTAAGAGTTCATGTTTTACTGGTTAAATGTTAATGCTTATGATGATTATCAAAGAATAAATTTTCATATTTATAATTAAATTATTGCATTAGAAAAATCTGAATGTACATATGGCTACAGAATTAACGAACATTTCAATGTTTAAACATTAGCTTTAGAGAAAAAAAAAAAACAGCTGTTCCAGGTAACACCAGTTGAGTAGGTAATTTGTAATTAATTATAGACACATATGGCCATTGCTACTCGTGCACAAACCAAGTGTTTCCTTGCTATTAAAAAGGCAAGTGTTAAATTATCTGTAACTATTAAAGAGTATCTTCATTGCTGTATTGTGAATTAATTTGATGTGATTATCTGTTCTAGTTTTTGTGTGAATAGTTTTACAAAATTGTTTTAATTTGCCAAACAAAATAAATAAATAAAGCCCGTGTCTATAGAGAAAAAGTGAATTTATTTTGAGTAACATTTTAACATTTGAGAAGTAGTTTCATGACAAAAAAAAATCCGAAGGTGTTTGGTTTATCTCACTAAAATGTAGCTAAACTTATTTGTGAGAAAGGGAAAAAGATAATATTCAGGTCAGTAAATAATTATTGTTGTGAAACAAGTTGTAATTAATGCCTACATATCTATTTCATACATCTCCATTTAAATATTCTTTTTCTTTGTCCTGTATAATTATTCTAAAATAATTTTTGATACATCATGGTTATTTTCATTCAAATCATTGACATTTACTCCACTTTTGCCTTTGTTGAATTTGTTTGCATAGATATTTCAAATTTATTCACTTAAAACTGACATTAATTATTATTTTAAAATATCTATTTTTCACTCCTCTTTGAATGACAACAATAAAAAATATACTAGTGTTTATTGTGTTAGAAACTGTGCCTTGTGCTAAATAGAATATTGTTTTTAACTTAACTTTCAACTCCATTTTTTCAAGAGCCTGAATATTCTAACATGTGATTTGCCTAAACTTTTCTTTGGATTTCATTCATTCTTTGAATGTTTGAAAGAATAATGTTAATCATAATTCATACACTTGATTTGTGACACAACTGTCGCTTGATGTGGTGTGAAAAATAAATATTACAGATCATGACTTTTCAGTTTTTATACAGTTGAAAAAATTAATACCAGTTTTGGTGCTGAAAAATTTTGGGCTTCGATGTTTAACTTGCTTGATGCTTGGTTGATTATTGGTTGCACCTCCACACTTGAAAATCTGTATACTCTCTGATATCTCATGCTTCTCCACAGTCAAGTATGATAACAATCAAATTTTAAGTTTCGTCAAGATTATGTCAAAATTGTTCACAAGGAAATTATATATAAAACTAAAATTAAAATTAACAGACATACATAGATATGAGAATCTGTAGAACAAAGCTCTCTGGTCCTGTTTACTGCATTTTGGTTAAATATTGGTTCCAGTGATTCAGCTTCTGCTACGCTATACTCATCTCTTTTTAAATTTTTTTATTTTACTGTGGTCAAATATATAATATAAAATTTACCATTTTAACAATTGTTAAGTGTACGATTCAGTAGTATGAAGTATGTGCACATTGTTGTGCAACCATCACTACTATCTTTTTTGCTGGATGCCTTGGCTCACTCCTGTAATCCCAGCACTTTGGAAGGCTGAGGTGGGAGGATTGGTTGAGTCTAGGAGCTAAGAGCAGGCTGGGCAATATGGCAGGACCCTATCTATACAAAAGATACAAAAATCAACCAGGCGAAGTGGTATGCTCCTGTAGTCCTAGCTACTTGAGAGGTTGATATGGAAGGATTTCTTGAGTCCAGGAGTTCACGGATTGCTTGAGGCTGTGATCACATCACTGCACTACAGCCTGGGTGACAGAGTGAGACTCTGTCTTAGAAAAAAAGTGTCTTTTTTATTTTAATAAAAATAAAAGAATAAATGTTAAAAAAAGAAAAAAAATTGACATCTCTTCTTATTTACAATTGCCTCCCCCTTTTCCAAATTTCACATACTCATATACTTAAGAAAAAAAAAAGTCAGAGCTCTTTATGAGATGATCATAAAATTAAATTTAGAATTAATATGAAAAGTGCTTCACATACAATTTAAACTGTGGTATTTAAATACACACACACACACACACGTGCAATACATGGGAATGAGTAATAACTTATATGGATGTTTCACATATAACCTTCTATGCCATGGATAACTAGGTGTTAAATTCACGCACTCCTAAATTAAGAAAACTGTGCTTGTTCACACGGGCTTCACGATGCCATTTTTTTTCTTTTCTTTTATTATTATAATTATTATTATTATTATTTGAGACAAAGTCTTGCACCATCGCCTAGGCTGGAGTTCAGTGGCAGGATCTCAGCTAACTGCAACCTCTGTCTCCCGGGTTCAAGGAATTCTCCTTCCTCAGCCTCCAGAGAAGGTGAGATCACAGATATGCGCCATCACACGCAGCTAAATTTTTTGTGTTTTTAGTAGATACGGGGTTTCACCATGTTGGCCAAGTGCATCTCGAACTCTTGATCTCATAATCCTCCCGCCTTGGCCTCCCAAAGTACTGGGATTACAGGTGTGAGCCACTGTACCTAGCTTTTTTCTAATTTTAATTTTAAAATGCACTTATTTTGACATAACTAATATTTTACCTCCTGGCCTGTTAGTTTTCTTTCTTTCCTTCTTTTCTCCTTTTCATCCAGCTTACCTTTCTAATCTCATTCATTCTTTTATTTTCCTCTTTCAATAATATTATATGCTTCTAAGGAATATATGAATTGACAAAGAATACAAATAAAGCAAGTAGTAGTATCTGTAAAAATAATTTTATCAAAATTAATATTATTTCCTAGTATAAATATATAACACAAACAAAAATGGAAATTGCCATATAAGATATTAATATGTTTCTATTGTATATCTTTTCACAAAAATGCTGAGATATGTTATTTTAAATAGAGTAGTAGCACATAATGTGAAAGTTACTTTTGCCTGGAAATTTCCATTCTTATAATTTCCTTGTACTTATAAAAATATAAATAATAAATCCAGATATAATATAGCTATAGCTATGTCTTTTTTTATTATTATACTTTAAGTTCTGGAGTACATAGGCAAAACATGCACATTTGTTACACAAGTATACATGTACCATGGTGGTTTGTTGCACCCATCAACCCAACATCTACATACATCTCCTAATGTTATCCTTCCCCCGGCCCCCACCCCCTAACAGACCCTAGTTTGTGATGTTCCCCACCCTGGGTCCATGAGTTCTCATTGTTCAACTCCCACCTATGAGTGAGAACATGTGGTGTTTGGTTCTCTGTCCTTGTATTAGTTTACCAGGAATGATGGTTTCCAGTTTCTTCCATGTACCTGCCAAGGACATGAACTCATCCTTTTTATGACTGCATAGTATTCCATGGTGCGTATGTGTCACATTTTCTTTATCCAGTCCATCACTGATGGGCATTTGGGTTGCTTCCAGGTCTTTATTATTGCGAACATTATCACAATAAATATATGTGTGCATGTGTCTTTATAGTAGAGTGATTTATAATCCTCTGTGTATATATCCAATAAAGGGATTGCTGGGTCAAATGGAATTTCTAGTCCTAGATCCATGCAGATTCACCACACTGTCTTCTACAGTGGTTGAACTAATTTACACTCTCACCAACAGCATAAAAGTGTTCCTATTTCTCCCCATCCTCTCCAGCATTGGTTGTTTTCTGAATTTTTAATGAACACTATTCTAACTTGTGTGAGATGGTATCTCATTGTGGTTTTGATTTGCATTTCTCTAATGACCAGTGAAGATGAACATTTTTTCATATGTCTATTGGCTGCATAAATGTCTTCTTTTGAGAATTGTCTGTTCATATCCTTCACCAACTTTTTGTTGGGGTTGTTTGTTTTTTTTTCTTATAAATTTGTGTAAGTTCTTTGTAGATTCTGGGTATTAGCCCTTTGTCGGATTGATAGATTGCGAAAAATTTTTCCATTCTGTAGGTTGCCTGTTAACTCTGATGATAGTTTCTTTTGCTATGCAGAAGCTCTTTAGTTCAATTAGATCTCATTTGTCAATTTTGGCTTTTGTTGCCATTGCTTTTGGTGTTTTAGTCATGAAGTCTTTGCCCATGCGTATGTCCTCAATGGTATTGCCTAGGTTTTCTTCTAGGGTTTTTATGGTGTTAGGTCTTATGTTTAAATCTTTAATCCATCTGGAGTTAATTTTTCTATAAGATGTAGGGGAGGGATCCAGTTTCAACTTCCTGCATATGGCTAGCCAGTTTTCTCAACACCCTTTATTAAATAGGCAATTCTTTCCCTATTGCTTGTTTTTGTCAGGTTTGCCAAAGATCAGATGGTTGTAGATGTGTGGTGTTATTTCTGAGGCCTCTGTTCTGTTCCATTGGTCTATATATCTGTTTTGGACTAGTACCATGTTGTTTTTGTTACTGTAAATTACTTAAGTTTTATATAGTTTTCCTATAAGTCTAAAACTGAACTCATCTGCAATGCGATCTGGTCAGAAACACTTCTGCACACACTACATTGTGGTTGTTTTATATATTTGTATTATTTTTCCTGTCACAGTCTGCATTTCATGCTTGGCTTCTGCCGACTTCTTAAATGACTTTTAAAAAGTACAAATAAAGATTTGCTCTGTGCTGTAAGTGTTTTGAAAAATGCATAGTGTTATGTATTAACAATTACAATATCATATAGAATAGTTTCAAAACCCACATAAAATAGTTTCAAATACTGTCTCATACCTGATCATTCCTCTCTACTCCCCATTCCTGTTACCTGGCAACCACTGCCTTTTTTTTTTTTAATTATCTTTATACTTTGCCTTTTCTGGGATGCCATGTAATGGGGATTAGAGAGTATTTTGCCTTTTCAGATTGGCTTTATAATATAGGAATAAAGATTTATTATTTATTCATGCATTTTTTGTGGCTTAATAGCTCATTTTTTATTGAGGTAAAATATACCTAACGTAATATTTCCTATATTAATCATCTGTGAGTATAAAATTCAGTGGCATTAAATACACTTACAATGTCGTAAAACTTCACATCTATTTGGCTTTCCCTATTAACATCATGGTTTTTCAATTCTCTATGAGGCTTACCCTAATCACCTTATGTAATATTATATTCTACCATGACAGTGCTTTCACACCAAAAACCTCCTCAAAATACACAACTTTTTGATTCTATCCTTGTCATTCACAAGTTTCTAACACACAAGTCAATTTGTATATGTATTTTTCTTTTTCTTTATTTTGATTGCTTCTTGCTAAATATAAGCTCCATGAAGGCAAAGATTACTGTTTTACATGCTGATATATAGAAAGAAGGCAAAAGAGTATGGTGCACATAATAAACATTCAATAAATATGTAAGCTAATAAGTAATTGAAAGAATCAATACAGAAATCTCTGTGTGAGTCACTGGGACTTAGACAAAGAATATATTTCAATAATATTTTGGCTGGTGGCTGACATCAGAGCTGGAGACACACTACATGCCACTTTTATTTTTTTCTAGTTCTTACTTCTGGATGAATTTTTGCAGCAAGCAGCTCTAAACATATGGGAGAAGACCATGAGATGACTGGCTTCCCCTGGGGTTTTGTAAAACACTCTATGAACTAATTTTATAACTCTCCCTCAGTAATGTGGAGCTCAGAGTTCTTGCAGTTTCTTTTTGAAAAATTGCTTTCACTGACAAAGAATAATTTTCTAAAGTTTTTATGATTGAGTATTTTTATGCTTTAACCAGTTTTCTTTCTTTTCTATTTTCGATTCCAGTAAATTCCTCAAATATATTGCCTACTTAAGGCACACTTGCAATTCCCTGATGTCTTATGGATTTAGTTGGTTTTCCATTTAATATCTATTTTTAATTAATTAATGTTAGAGGCCAGATAAATTTATGCAGTTATGTATGTCATATGTAGTGAAAGACTCCGAGATCAATTTTATTATAGGTGGTATGCCCATCTATAAGCTCATAGGGCATTGGATATAACCAAAACAAATAATATGATGCACAGATAATTTTACAATGATTTTTTTTTTTTTTGCTACATAGAATGATGCTATGAATTAGAAAATGGAGATAGTATTCAAAGGTGTTAATACTTTATTAAAGTGTATGTGTGCATGTGTGTGTATGACAATCAAAGACATTCTCATTATGAAGTAGCTTTAATTTTTTTTGTAAAAGATAATTTTTATATTAAAAGTAGGCAGACAAACAATAGAATTTTTAATTTCTATGAACATAAAATTTAGCCTACGTTTATAAAAATTTGATAAAATGGGATAAATTTACTTCTATTATGTATTTTTCAATAAAGATTAAAACCGATTTAGAACTCCAGGGATGGTGGCTCATGCCTGCAATCCCAGAATTTTGGGAGGCCAAGGGGGGTGGATCACCTGAGGTCAGGAGTTCAAGACCAGCCTGGCCAACATGGCAAAACACAGTCTCTACTAAAAATATAAAAATTAGTCAGGCATATTAGCATGTGTCTGTAATCCCAACTACTAGGGAGGCTGAGGGAGGAGAATCACTTGAACCTGGGAGGTGGAGACTGCAGTGAGACAAGATCGCTCCACTGCACTCCAGCCTGGGTGGGTGACAGAGCAAGACTCCATCTCAAAATAAATAAATAAATAAATAAATAAATAACTGGCTTTGAGAAATAAATTAGAATTATAAGAAAATGTTTTAGTATAGTATTTTAACATATTACAGATACATTTCACTATCAGAACATATATTTATGCATTCCACGTGTGTATATATTTAAAAAGGAATAAAGAAATTGAAAAGTGTTAGAGAGTTAACAATATTTGATCAATTAATACTCTAAACCTATGGAATATAAAACAGCAACTCTAGGTAGTACTGAAATAAATGTTTATGTAGATATTTAAAACTTGGAGAATGAATTTTTAAATAATGCCTTTACTAGTCCATGCTTTGTAAGAAATTACAGCATTGTATGTTTGAATGAAGAGATTATTACAGAAACAAAATGATTGAACAAAACTCATTTTATATGAGTTAGTGTAAAATTGTTTTCTTTCATGTGGCTCAAGATGCTTCTTTAAACTCCCTTTAAACATCTTATATTACTTAATATTGCTCTTATTTTTCAATCACATATGTTCTAGAGGATAATTTTTGAATTAGTTTGTAATATACCATGATAAGAATATTATATCTACTTAAGACATGTTTTTAGTATAATTGATGCTGTATTGCTTAATTTATTGAAATGCTTTGATAGTCACAATTTTTAAATTCAGTTTTAATAATTTTTTTATTCTTAAGACAGTTCTGGTTGCCTGAGGCAGAAAATCATTTTATATTTTCTCTTAATCAAAAATATTTTCGAGGTGACAACTGACAAATGGTCCCTTGGTAATTGCTTGAGGATTACTCAAAAACATTCGTTTCTTTTCATATGTATCAAGTGCTGTTTTTGGCCTGGAAGGCCAACACTCAGTAGAAGTCTTATTCTTAAGAAATTTATTATATAACTAGTAATATACATGTAACTAATTACAACATTACTTTTTAGTGAATTACATGCAGTGGTTGGCCTTTCCAGTCAAAATTAAACTGTTTTAGTTAACTTTAATTAAAAAATTCCTAATGTATGATTTGGAATTAGAAATTCCAAGTAGAAATTCACCCATGTTTGGAAGAATCTAATTCCTTTTTTCCTTTAATGTACAAATAAAGCAAGGGGTTGCTGTGTCTTATAGTACCAGCAAAAAAAGGAATTACTCATTTGTTGTGTTCTAGACAATGGACTCAAATACAAATTTATGATAAGAATTATATCTAAAGTTTTTTTCTTCAATAGCAAAAAATAATTGTGATAGACATACAAGTATATAAAATATGATACCAGATATATGTTATTAAAGATTGAAAACATAGTACATAGTTGAGGTTGTATTTTAGGGCTACTAGTGAGGTAGTTAATTCACAAATTGTCCAAGTTTTAGAAAAGTCTTTAATTATTAATTTATTCAAAATATGTCTTACTTACCTATTGTATACCAGGCCCCTTTGGTCTAAACTATGTCTAAATTCTTTCTTTTCTACATGGGTGGAGGGTAAAATATGACCCTAGAAAACTATTCACTCTGTTCATTTGAATGTCAATGTTGCTGAGGATTTGAAAGAATGAAAAAGCTAATTATTTGAATAAAATGATCTCAGCTGGTGGCCAATTGTGCACCTGTGTGGTATTTCTTACCTTTTGGAGAAAGACGTAAAGTCACTGAGCTGTTGAAAAATGGACTGAAAGCTGATTTTTACAGTAAAGGAAAAACAAAGTTGATCAATGAAACAGTTAATAATTCTTTTGTTGACATCATCCTAAATATACTAATGATATATCCTTTCCCTCTCACTTACTTGGTGTCTACTAACTCTTCAGTTGACATCCAATATATAAACACTATTTTTTCTCCTCTAAATCCTTTAGACTTATCCTACTATCTTAAAGAAAAAGGAATGTTTATTGCTGCTTTCTGTGTAAAATAAAATGTCACGTTTGAATAGAAAAAAAAAAAAAAAGAATAAGCACTAAGAGAAGAGCAGAACAGTGAATAGAAGAATGTAGAAAAAAAGATTCAGTTAAAAAGCGTAATTAGTTCTCAAGATTATGTATTATTTGACACAATTTTGTGTTAGATTTGTGAATGAACTGAAATATTTCTTTAAAATAAAATCTCATGGCGTATAAGCAAAGCTGGTATTTTGATATTTTTTCTTTCAATTTTTCTGTTTTATAAGTGGAGCAAAACATGCAGAAATAGGATAGTATTGAGCAATTTACAATTAAAAATCCTTGGCTCAAAATTAGGAAATTGAACTGTGTACGAAAGAGCTATCTTGGAACTGACCGTGACACCTCTGTGATTATCTCTAGAGTCTGCTTCTGACCCTTGGCCAAGATAAGGATGAGATACGCTGCTTGTGATGAATACTGTGCTGTTTAAAGTTTGAAACTCCCCTGGAGGTACTTTAGGGCTAGATTGTCTATATTGTTTTTGAAATATATACTGTAGATTGTGAAAACCCGAGTACAAGTCAGCATTATCTATTATCTGAATTATTGGTGTAGTTTCCACGAAAATTATCCTGCCTTGCTTTATTGCTTTATTAATTTCTTTTGAAGGGCGGTGTTTGGGGTTTGGGTTTTTTTTTAATTTTACTTTAGGTGCATACTATATCAGCTTACTGGTCAGTGTGTTATAAAACTCTGCTGCTCAAAAGCTTCCAGTAGTCTCCCATCTCACTCAAAGGAGATACAGATCTTTACAAGTGCCTGCAAAGGCCCTATGTAATCTGCTTCCAGTTGTCTGTTTCACTTCAGCTCCTACTCGCTCAATTGTACATGCTCTATTGGCTATACTGGCTCTAAGTACATGGAACAAGTTAAGATGCTCCATCTCGGTAGACTTAAACTTGCTCTTTCCTCAGTCTGGAACGTTCTTCTCCAGACGCAAAGCATAACCTCTCAACTCCTTCATATTTTTATTTACTTCTTGCAAATTACATCTTTCTGGACACTGGATCTCTCTCTTTGTCTCTCTCTCTCTCCCTCCTGTGTTGTGTGTGTGTGTGTGTGTGTGTGTGTGTGTGTGTATTTTAAATATCTTACTTTTCCTTTTTATAGATTTGGTGGTACTAATGCTATTTGTTTACATGGATATATTGCATAGAGTTGAAATCCGGGCTTTTAGTGTACCCATTACCCAAATAGTGTACATTGTGCACAATAGCTAATATTCCATCCCTCACCCTCATCCCACCCTCCCATCTTTTGGAGTCTCCCATGTCTATCGTTTCACTCTTTATGGCCAAGTGTACTCATTGTTGAACTCCCACTTATAAATGAGAACATAAGATTTTTGATTTTCTGCTTCTGAGTTATTTCACTTAGGGTAATGGTCTTCAATGCCATCCATGTTGTTGCAAAAGGTATCATTTTATTTTTTAAAGGATGAGTAGTATTCTATAATATTATACACACACACACACACACACACACACACATAGTCTGTGTATTCTGTGTGTGTGTGTAGTCTTTTTCATCATTCTCTATGGCATGATCACTATTTGCCCTAATACTAGGTATTTATTTATTTAACCTATTTATTTTGTTTATTACAGGTAGACAAGGAAATTCAATTTTTTTTTTTTTTTTTTTTTTCTTTGGTACCACTTAGGTTTAGAAGAGGACCTTGCACATCGTAGGTGTGTAGAATAGACTTGATGTACAGGTGGATATCACTGGGGTCTCCTGAATATCTATCTGAGTTTGTCTGTGGCCAAGTCAAGGGTGGTGAGCTTTATGATCATCAGTAAAGTTAACACATAAAATTAACCATCCCGGTGGCTATCTAAAGTCTGAAACACCATGGTACTATTTGCTTACCCATAGTTTTAAACTGGTGTACCTGTTAGACAACTTGGAATCTCTACATGATCAAAAAGGAATAAAAATCACCACACCAGTGGGAACTTTTCTTTTAATATCTCCCAAAGCCAAAATTCTTTGCAGAGGCTTTGATGGTCAATGTCAGAATAAAGACACTGGAGATTTGCAGTTGGCTATTTGTGACTTCTCAATGTTTGCCTGCATTTTATTGCTTTCTGTTTGTGACCATTTGCCTTTTAAAAAAAAAAAAAGTATCCTGTGATTATGCTTGGTGGAATCTTGTGAGGCTTTTGAATTACTCAAATATCTGAATTTTTTATGGAGGCATTCAATAAATATTTCCCTAATGAATAAATAAACCAATTACCCTTTAGTTTGACTGAATGAACGTCTTAGTCTGTGCAGGCTGCTATAACAAATATAATAGACTGATGACATATAAAAAGCAGAAATTTATTTCTCATAATTCTGGAGTCTTGAAATTTGAAGATTAAGGTGATATAAGATTCGGTGGCTAGTGAGAGCCTGTTCCTCATAAACGGTCGGTTCTTGCTATGTATTTATGTGATAAAAGGGATGAGATATGTTTCTGGGGCCTTCTATGAGAACACTAATCCTATTCACGAAGTCTGCATCCTTATGAACTAATCGCCCCCCAAAGGCGCCACCTCCTAGCACCATCACATTGAGTGTCAGAATTTAAACATATGAATTTTGGGAGGAAACAAACATTCAAACCATGGCTATGTGTAAAAGGATTCTGAAGTATTCTACAGTAGAATAATCCCAAATATGGGTTCAATAAGATTATTTAACCTTAAATTTATTTGAATTATATTCTGAATATAGCTGAATTTATACTCTTTGTCAAATCAGGATAAAAGCAAGAACACCAGACAGCCTTGATATCTTCTGATTATGTTGCAGTTCAGTTAAGCTTCGGCCACTGGAGCAATCACAGATTTCTCTCTCTTTAGATAGAAAGGGAGAGAGCGTAACAGAAGGCAAATGTATGCACTTGCATAAGCTGTTCACTAAGGCTAATTGCCCAGAGTAGATCAGCTCTGGGTTCCAGGTAAAAGGACAAAAGTAAGAACATTCAATACGAAACTCAAAAATATAAATTTTGTTTTTTAATATTATATTTTTTTCTTTGTTTAATCTTAAATTGCTACATGCCCCTATTCTCCTCTACAAATTTGCATTTGCTGTTTACTGATTTTATTGTACAGTGATCTGAGAATACAATGCTTTTTCTTCGTGAGATTTTTATTTTTCTTGTTTTGTGGGCAATTTTTATTATGTGCATTATTATGAGAATGTAATGCATATGTTCTTCTCTGGAAAATAACTAATATTTTGCTTTCTAGCTTTAGCTTTGCTAATCATATTAAGTCGAATTCTAATTTCCCTAGCTTGGTTTCTCCCCTTTCCTTCATTATGAGATTGTTATCTTTCATTACATTATTGTTAATATATCTATTTTTCTTTGACTTTTTCTCCATTTTTACTCATGTAAACTTGAAGGCCTACTTTAAGAGCATAATATTCAGATCATAAATATTTTGCCTAATTACAAATGTGAAATATATCTGTGGATCACTCCCAGTGCTATTTATGTTATTCTATATATACCAATGTATAGGCTTACTTTAATTTGTAGCGTTTGTCTTTTTACCTGCTTTCATTAGTTTCCAAATATATGTGATGCTAAATTATTTCAAACCTACAGTTTGTATTCAGGAAATATATATGTTTATATAATTACTTAGAGGATTTTATTTATTTGTTTATATACTATACTATCAACTTACATGTATTTCTTTCTTGATATTTTACCTTTTCTTCTNTTTTTTTTTTTTTTTTGTAAATTCTATGTTTGGAAGAGATCGTGGAATAGAGGTTGTATATTGCATCATATTTAGTTGGTCAAAGTCATACTAAGTCAAAATTACTCTTGGAAATTTTGTACATTAACTCCATGTATGAGGCCTAAAATTTCTCTCATAACAAGTCTACCACAAACAGTTTTGTTTCCAGCTTAAAAATTCAAAGCAAATCATTTGTATGAATTAAACAATTTATGTTTAGAAGCTATGGAATATAAAATATAATACTTAGAGCCACATATATGGTGGCAATATTATCACAGTAGGTGAGCTCATAGAACTGAGGCCAACTGGAGAGAACAGAGATTTAAATATCTCAGAGTCTCATTGTATGTTTTTTTCAGAATACATGGTCATGGGTATAATGAAAGAGTGTATGGCCTGTATATTTGTAAATTTGTTTTCGTTTCACTCTATTTGTTCACTAAATGTTGAAATTAAGTTGTCATGATTTGTCTATTTTTATAATATTATGCACCAAATGCCTTCTTTCACATTCCAAGTATCCCTAGACTTATTTCAAAGGAAGGATATTTTGATTGTCATTATCTAAGGAGAGAGTTTTCTTTTGTGTGTGTGTGTGTGTGTGTGGAAATTCACAGAGTTGCATTAGTTAAGGTGTTACAAACTAGTCTGTTTACTTGTAAATCTATTGATTTGTATGTCTATTCAAACATGCCAAAACGATGTCAACAATATCATTACCAGAAATGTATTTCCTCCCTCTGTCAGTCTTAGAAGAACAGTAATAAGCTCTGCTAATGATATGAAGGCTAATCAATTAAAATAGCTTCTGCTTTCAAAATCAGGCTTGTCCTCTGAACTCTCATGCCATCTAATAAATTTCTTTCATTCTACACTGTAGAAGTACGAACTGGGTAATACTACCATACATCACCACAAAAATTGACTTTGATTCCTACAAAAAAAGGGAGTGGTAGGTATGAGATCAAACTATGATTTTTACAGCAGGTAAAAATTTTCATATGAATGATTTTAGCAATAAAAAAGATAGACTAATGTTTAGTTATGAATAATTTGGATTGTAATAATTAAAATTTGTATATCTGTACTATTCACAGAAATAAATTACAAATTATCATTGCCCACTGCCTTACTTAGACTCTATTTATATAGTGTGTTAACTATAATTTTATAAGCTCAACCACCTAACTAAGTTTTACAGTCACTTTTAGTAATCACATAAGTGGATAATACATTTTTTAGGAGTTAAAAACCTATTTATCCTTTTTCTACCAATAAAATCAGTATTCCTATGAAAATGACAAAATTCTCAAATGTTGAAGAACAAATGGATACTTTATTTCTTCTTGTTGTTGTTAGAGTAGTTACAGATCATTACTGCCTCAGTCAGTTTGGGCTGCTAGGACATAATACCATAGGTGGGGTGGCTTACACAATAAACATTTACTTCTCACAGTTCTAGAGTTAGAAAATCTAAGTTCAAGGCAATGGTAGATCTGCTTACTGTTGAGTGCCCGGTTTCTGTTTTGTAGTCTATTGTTATCTTTGTTATCCTCCTGTGTTCTCACATGAGACAAAGTGAGAGATCATCTTTCTCATCTCTTTTCATATAAGGACACCAATCCCTTTCATGAGAGCTTTCCTCTCATGATCTAATTGTCCCAGCAAAGGCTCTACTTCCAGTAACATCAGATTGGAAATCCAGGCTTCAACACTTCAAATTTTAGGAGATACAAATATTCAATCTGTGGCAAATTTTTAAAAATGAAAGTTTAGTGATGCAATTAACCATATTTTTCTCTTCAGATTTCCTAAACAACTGAAAAGAGACATGTGTCCAGTGATCTAAAATCCAGATATTTTGGATACATTGTAAAGAAAGATAGTACGTAAATACATTTCCTCTTTCACTGCGGATTCCTTTTTCAAATGCAGATATTTTAGCTTATTTGTGGGAAAGTTAAATACTATATATTGTCTAAATATGCAGGAAATATGTTTATATTTCCCAGAGAGAGAATGTGTGTTCATGTGCTTGTGTATGTGTGGATTTCCTTGCATTCTGTATGCACAGAAGGCATGTGCTTGTGTATGTGTGGGTTTCCTTGCATTCTGTGAGCACAGAAGGATTAGCTAGATGCATCACTTACTGGCCAAACATAATAGCCTATTTGAGGCCAACTTCTTAGCAGATCCATCTATCCTCTAAGCCATCTCTCCAATATTATGGGCAAGAAAGTAAGGGAAAAAGTGAGACGAGAGCTCTCATAGTTCTCCCCACTGCAGTGACCCAGTACTCACCTTCTGTGGAAAGTTAATAATAAAAGCTAAGCAAATTCTTATTAGTAACAATTTACAATTGATACAGTTTTAAATATGGCCTTGAGTAGAGATATAAAGGATGTGACAATATTGTTTACTTTTCCTCCATCACTTATGCATTGGTGTACTTCTCTTTTTTTAATGATATAACCATCATCATCTCAAAGCCCTTTATTTGGCAAATCCCCTTCATATTTGCTACCTGCAGAGCCTAACATTATATAAGTCAATATCTATTTTTCTGTTTTTGATGTAGACACTATATAAAAATGAATAGCTATTATTTAATATGGAGTAAACACTGTATAAATGTTGATTCCGTTATATTTTTGATAATAAGGAGTCATATATGACAGGTGAAAATGTAGAGCCAAATGTATAAAGGCATTAACAAACAGAGGAATTAGCTTATAAGATTTATTAGCAAACACCTATATATTTATATAATCATGTATTCCAAAGAATATATATAATTTTCACACACTTGAAGTCAAACCAGTAAGAATTAAGGTTATTATCAATGAACCAGCTAAGAGCCAAAGACTGATTGCCTCAGCTCCCAAATTTCTTCCTTCCAAAACGATAACTTGATCATATAGAAATATGTATATGGAAACTCTGAAAGGGAGAAGAGTGATAAGATATCCCGTGAAATAACTTATGCTTACTCAAGGAAGCATAAGTTCCTACTGGAAGGAAACTTGAAAAGAGTCCAATAAATGTCAAGCCCTCAAGAACAAGAGATGAAAAAGAATGTCAAAAATATGTTTGGGTATTAATGGATATTTTTGTGTAATATGAAAGTAGCACAGGGAGATCTTATAATGAAATATAATAGTAAATAATCTGGTACGGGTACTTCAATGTTTTCACATCTCTTCCCAAATCAACTTAAACTCTTCCAAAACGGGACATTAAATTAACATATAATTGTCTAATATGATGTCATTTTTTTTCTTCATTCAATTCCTCTGTAACACCAATATGCCTTCTGGCTCTTTTAAAAGTAGCATACTTCTATGAAGATGCATAAATCCTTCATATTAGTATTTGCTAAACTGATTTTGTTGCTCATTAGTGAAGCAGGAACCCAGGTGATTGGGTTTTTTACTAACAGCTTTTAAATTTACTTTTTAATAGACTGGAAAAGAACATAGCAGAGTAAGACAATATAATAGGATAGAGTGCCATAGAGATAAAAATATCATAGGAAATTACGTGTTTAGCAAGAATTACGCATATTGCAGCAAGTGCTGCTAAAATTTCTAAGTGTGAAGTAAGAGAGTCAGTAAATGAGATGATACAACAAATTTGTTTCCTGAACATGTCGTTTTATCGTGTGCAATACTTCCCTGTGTGATCACCTTAGATCCTCCAGTTCTTCCAGCAGATTAATGTAGCTGCAAGTAGGAGCTTCTGAGACCAATAGAACAGCCTCCCAGACAATGCACATACATTCAAACAATAATGACATCAACAAAATACTGAGAAGACTCATGATCTTAAAATGTGCTTTACAGAAAAAAAAATTGCACATATGTCTGAAACTTCATTAAACGTTTTAATTCATCTTGTCTTCAATTAGATCAAGGTTAAAAGTCCTACTTTATATGAAGTGGTCATGGTAAATAGCATTAATAATAATAAACTCAGAATATTATTGAACATTTTTTGTATAGCATAATCTAATTTGAAAATGTATAGTTAAGTATAATTATCCATCTTAACCAATTGAAGAATTAAACTGCAAATATGTATTTTCTTTAGAAAGCAAGTTTAAATGAAACATGTGAGATTTCACAAAGTCAATGGATCTTATACCAAAATTTTATTTCTTAAAATTTTCAACATTCTCTGCTAGAAATTACATTTACTATTTTTAGATAGAAAGTGAAGTATAATAGTAATTTGAACCCTGAAGTTGTGTTATTTTAATAATCCTGATTAGTAATGTTCTCTTCAAAATATTTTAGTAATATTAAGAAGACATGCTTACTAGAGAAATTACCTTTAAGTTTTGCTTTCTATTGTCAATAATTTGAGAGTTTTTGAATATTTTGGATTCTTTGCTATATTAAATGTGTTGAAAATATCATTTTTTTTCCTCAGTGTAGTTTCAAATTTATCCTGTTAAATATTCTGAAAATACCAGATGGGAACCTGACAGAAGATCTCCAGTGCCAGCTGGGATAAGATTGCTTTGGCCAAATTTGGGGCAAGTTAAACATCAAAAATAATAGTGATATTGATGAATTATAACACATTGAATTAAAAGTTGGAAAAGACACAACATTTTTGTGAAATAAAATAATAACAATATATTATTCTAAAAATATCAGATGAATCTTAATTCAGAATAATAGATATGAAAATTTGGAAGAGCAAGCACCATGTCAGATTAATGAGTTCTTGTTAGCAGTACACTCTATATGTGGCTGGTTACTTTACCTGCGTGAAATCTGTTGCCTGTATTGAAGTTTTTAATAGTTCAAAAGTTAACTCAGTGTGTATATTCTGAAATAATCTGAGGATAATACACAAAACCACATACAAAGTACTTGTTGCCTACTCTAAATATACAGTGATTACTTGTATGTATTATAATAATGAAAATTATATACGTATAAATGTCAACAAGTACATTTGTAGCCATTTATCAAAAACCATTTCATAGTTGCGGAAAGAAAATTTTAGGTAAATAAAATTGTATTCTAGACAACAAGAATTTGTTTTTTTAGTGGTTAAAAGGAGACAGACTGCTGGTTTTGAATTGTAATGTTACTGACAAATGCGTAACTTAAGCATTGACTTTTCCTCATTTTTAACTTGCAAAAAGCGTTGATTATTGTAAGTAGCTCAAAGTGATCTATGAAGATTAAATGGATTAACACCTTTAGAAACATAGAGAAGGAATTAGTATATATAATAAATTATCAATAGTCCCTGGACAGTTAAACTAAGTTAATAACAAGTATTTATCTTAATATAACAGGAACTATGTTAAAATCTCTACACATTTTAATATTACATTTAATTTTCATCCTCAGCTGTGTTAGTATCAATGACTCTATTTCAGTTACAAGTGAAAGAGAGACAAATAAAGCAGCTTGCCTATTTTTATGTAATGACTAATTGGATAATATGGGGTCCAAACTCATTTGTATAGAAAGGCAAATTTTACATTTTAATTAGTATAAATATATTCCACATGTGATGGACTCAATTTTAAACAAGATGGTTTGAGTTGCTTGCAGGAGAGTCAAGTACATGTGATGTCATGCTAATTTGTGAAACAAATTGCTTTACCTTTTTTCTAGAAGTTCTCAGAAGACTATATCCCAGTTCTGAAACAAATAATATCTCAATTTTATTTGCATACTAGACTTACCAGAGTTTGGCCATTTTGGACCAGTATTACTGAAAGTGCTACACATTTTTTTAAAGGAAGTTAACTTGAGAATGTCTGGTTACTCTGGATATTACCAGCTGCCAGCTTGAAAAAATCAATGTGATAACTAAAATTGTAAAATGTAACATTTAATTTGCTCTTATGGTCTGTTGAGTAAGACATTCATTCATGACAACACTTTTCTGTCCATAGCTAATATTTTTTTAGCTACCCATAATTACTGAACAAGATTCACCCAGACGTAAATCATTTTTTTCAGTCTATGTGGATTTAAATGCATATACTTAAATGGAATCTTTATTCATACTTAAAGCTAAATAATTATGGAGAGAATGTCTTCACAATGGTGACCATTTTAGATTATATGAGCAGAAATGATTGATTTTCTTGTTCTAAGAAATATCATGTTATATGGTTAGTTAATAAACTCATTGAGTTAAGGAAGATTTTGAATTTTCTTGATCATGTCCAGAACAATACTGCAAATGGAAAGAATCCAATTCATAATATTTTCCATGAGTTCAACTTATTATAATACTATTTTTTTAAATTCAGGGGTGACTTTTCCAGATGATTTAAAGAATTTTTACGTCCTTTCACTTTTAAGCAGTTTAATATTATATAAATTTATACAATATTATAGAAGTTTAACATAATATAATTATAATAAACTGACAAATGTATATTTCTAAAGATTGTCAATAAAATTCCAAGGATTATTTCAGCTTTTAATAGTTATTCTTAATTTTCATTGCACCATTTAGGCATTTTAGGTATTACTTGTATTAAGATAAATCAACTATAATTTGTGGTAAATTTTACTATTTGACATCCACAAAAGTTTTCATAGCGTCTAAATGAGGATATTAGTAGGAAGTGGATGTAATGGTATATTTTTATGCCACCCTGTATGAAACAGATTTGCTGTTATTAAACTGTGAGTCTGCTTTGCATATGAGTCTTTTTTTTCCAAATAAGGAGATTATATTTTTGTGATATTTCTTTAATCAATATTAATGTAAGCAAAAAATAAAAGTCTAAAGTTCCTGACAAGTTGAATTACCAATAGGAGAAATTTATTGAAATAAAAAAAATCACAGTGCATTAATTGGATTACTAAGTTTCATATAAGTTAAAATGCATTTTACTTTAAAAGGCCCAGAACTATATAGTTTATAAATATTGAGAATTAAGAAAGAATATACACAAAGATATTTGAAATTGCTTAGTTCTAAGTTATGTTTAAAAATAGTTATAGAATTGATGTACTAGATTGTGTTATTGCCTCATTTTTAATTTTCTTTTATTGTATAAATACCCACTCAGGTGTAAATTTTTCAGTGGCTCCAATTATGGGCAGAGCATGATTCTCTGTCCCGTTGATGCTAGACATGTCAGCATCATGCGCAGGAAATTTTGGTGTACATCATGAGGTTAATATTGTTGGTTTCTACTCCTGAGCTCTGTTGCTGCACCGAGAACATAATATACACCAGATGTTAATTGACACTGACAATGTTTTTCAGCCCATACCACAAAAAGGGACATGATTTCACTTCGCAGCCCAGGATCAGGAAAACCACAGATGAACTTCCAATCTCTGTGTGAACCTTTTTTGGCGAGAAGTATACAAAATAAAATTTATATAGAAAGACACTGAAAATTTATAGGTTATTTTTTCCTAACACAAATTGTTTATACAGGTAATTTAATATAAATTTCTTTTTAGGTATAAAATATCACTTTTAAGAGACTATTTTTTAATGTTATCTACCTATATCATCACCATATTATCAATATTTTTTTCTTTTTATCTGCTCTCTTACATTGATTAACTACTTTCTCTGTATAGTCCAATACCTTGGAAAGATCTAACACTCTTAGAGAATTATAAAGATGAATTTTTGGTAGTTATGAGTATTAAAGAGTTGAGAGAAACACTGGAAATAATGTGATGACTCATTTTTATTTTTAATATGATGCTGTTAATAGTAATAATCTTTATTTCAAATGATATTCTTTGAATATTATCTGAAATCCATTACTGATACTTCTCATTAGAATTGAACAGCAAATAGTTACATACCTTTCAGTAATAAATCACCAGTCTTTTATCTGTTTCTAGAGGCACAAGTTTGAAAGAGGAATTCATCTATATATGAGATGCTATTTTAAGTTTTAATGAATACAGTTTTGTGAAACTTAGCTACCTCACAAGAGCAATAAATATTTAATCAAATTGAGATAGGGAAGAGCAAAAAAGGCTACATGTATGCCTTGGGGAAAGATGAAATATAAATTTATATGAAGATAAACCTATATCTGTAGGTTAAAATTCTTTTTGTAAACATACTTGGATTTATTTATCAGTTGTTTACAGTTTTGCTTAGGGATTTACTAAAATCAGCTATAGTTCCAAGGAAAAGAGTAATTATTTTATTGAAAAGGAAAACATCTTGAAATATCCTGAATATCTAATATTTCTTTCCATGTTTATAATTGTGAGAAGTAGCATAACTTCAACAGAGGAATAGTACTGCATAAATGGATGTGGCGTCAGTGAATGTCGTGTATAAAATTGTTCACTCTGCATACAAGGTCTCATTTCCAAGGTCCATTTGCTGTCTACATAGCTCATTTAGAATTTTGAGCTCTCAGGTTGCAGCTTAGTAGAGAAAATACATACTATTTTAAAATTATCAGTTACATAAAGATATAGGTTATGCACATTCATATCTATGTCTATATATACAACCATTAATCATCCTCTGTATGTAATATCTCCTTATATATTCATACGAAGTAGTAATTTTTTAGTATATTTCAGAGTAATTATGGTAATTCCCATAATTGTCTAAGTTAAGAGCAATATTAACAGGAGCAGCACTACCTTATCCTGTACACTGAAACACTTTGGGAATTTTTTTTTTTTTAGTTCTTAGAGGAAAAACTTGAAGATTTTAAAGTGCCTTGTAGTCAGTTCTTTTTATAATAAAATCTTTGCCAATTAATGTACTTACTTTACATTTTAAACTTTTCCTATGTCAAGTTTATTTTTTCACACCTGGTTACTGTATTTCTGGAAAGACACAACCATCAAACTTTCTCATGGAAACTTTTCCCAACTTCGTTGCATCTAAACTTTTTTCTTTTTTTAGGAAACAAATTCCTTAAACACATGTCACACAGCCCATTATTATTATTATTACTGAGACGGAGTCTCGCTCTGTCACCCAGGTTGGAGTGCAGTGGCCTGATCTCAGCTCACTGCAATCTCCGCCTCTCAGCTTCAAGTGATTCTCCTGCCTCAGCCTCCTGAGTAGCTGGGATTACAGGCGCGCACCACCAGGCCCAGCTAATTTTCGTGTTTTTAGCAGAGACAGGATTTCATCATACTGGTCAGCTTGGTCTAGAACTACTGACCTCGTGATCCTCTCTCCTTGGCCTCCCAAATTGCTGAGATTACAGGTGTAAGACACCGTGCCCGGCCAGGTCAATTTATATTTACCATATCATTTAGGTTTTTTTTTTTTGGCATTGAATCGCCACAGTTTTCTCCATTTCCTTTTCAAGTGTGACAACTGGATCTGGATGTTTCTAATAGGCTCACCACGTCCAAGCAGTTTAGGTCCCTTCATTTAAATTCAGTAAACATAAAGGTCGAAATTAAGTCGGAGGCTCATTTTTAACTTTAAGCACCCCTGTCTTAATGTGCTATAGGTAGATCATCATTTTAGATAGTTGAATGAACTTTCCTGCTCTACAGGATTGCATACTTACATTCTAGGAACACAACAAACGGAGAGTGTTGATTATTGCAGCGCTGATAGGACTAACATCAGAAATTTGCATTCAAGTTTAAGGATCTAATTTTCAAAATGAAATTGACTGAGAACATAGTTATTAAAATGACTGAATATTAAATAATTATGAGACATTGATAATTTATATGTATAGATAATAATAATAAAGCCAACTTTCCTATTTGTAGTCTCAGTTTAATAAAAAAACAAGCTGTGGTCCTTAACTTTAAAGCATATTTTATATACATATTTATCAATTAACCCCAATGATCTGCCTTTTCTCAGATAATTAAGCCATGTGAAGAAATGATACTACACATAAAACAATGGAATTCTCTTGGTGTGTTTTAGGGCCAGTGTTAATGGCATTTAAGTCTCTGTAAAATGTGTCCATCAAAGCTTTTTTCAACCTCTACTTCTGCTTATATATGACTAACGTTGTTATGAATTATGTTAAATCAATTTCCATCATATTTCAATTTATATTCTAAGCAAAATTGAAGAATTTTAAGTTAGAGGAATAATATAATTTGCTTAGTATAGTATTAATATAAATATTTGTTTTATAAAATTAGCATTAATCTACAGTGATTTCATTTATCTCAAATTTTCTCTGTGAATGTCAAATATAGGATATGCTTTCAAGACTCACTTCTTACAAATAAAAATAAACATTAATATATCAGGAATAGAATTATATTTGTCTACATAAAAATGTGGTCAAAAAATGCTTAGACTAAATGTAAAAGTAGACAGAATGAAAGATTTTATGCATGCCACCTACCAAAATTTGAATTTGGCAAGAAATTTTACACACAATGTTGTCCCATCTATTTATTTCACAATTACTAAATTTTTGCCATGTTGAAAATTCTGTTTTAGATTTTGCAGTTATTGTAGTTAAATATTTAAAAACATTTCTAGCTTTATATTCTTTTCAAACAAAATGGTATTTAAAAGTATTTAAAATTAGGATTGATTCAGACATCATCAAAATAAATTTTAAAACCATGGATGTATTCTGTAATGTTTTTAATTAAAATTAGAGATAATCAATAAATTATATTATTACATATATTTCATTATTTCTTTTCAGATTGATTTTAGATTCATATAAAATAAAACTATACACATCACAATTTAGCAATTAAAATTGTCAGTTCTAAGTGGAAATTTAAAAATGTTTATTTATAATTTCTTCTCTGAACTTTCCAAAATATTTTCTATTTCTTTAGTTTATGCGTCACTCACATGGTCAGTTGTCATTTAGCCCATTGTTGAATAGAGAGCTACTGTTATAAAAATATAGGTAAAATTCTACTTCCACTGGAATATTACATTTAAAAATGTGGAATAATATATTTTTCCATGCTAAAATACATGATTATCTTGGAGTCTGTTAGACAGATTTTTCAATCCTTTAATCTGGAAATATTTCCTATGTATTTCATTTTGTCTGAAGTAAAATTTTGACATCAATCTTTTCATCTTTTCAGCATTTTTGTTTTCTGATCTATAAGTTTCTAACCACCTGAAAAATTTTGAATTTATTTGATTTAATTTTAAATAAAACCAGGAATATAGTATAGTCATTATGAGCACAGGGATTTAAGCCAGACAACTGGGTGCAAACTGAGATTTAACTGACTAGGTATTCCACCTTGAATAAGTCATTTGACTCTCCCATGACTCAGTTTACTCAACTGTTCACAGGGGATAAAAATGAGAATAAAATCTACTTCAAAAGATTATTCTGAAATAACTGATATTATTTACATAAGTACTTAGGAAAGTATTTTGTACATATAAATAGATGATACACTTAATAAAATTTAGTTGAATACATCAAAAATGGATATTGAAATAATAAGCAAGACAAACAAAAATCTCAACAAAGCCACATCAAGAGAACATTAATCATATAAAAGTGATGGTTAGTAGTGTGAATTATATTAGATTAAATGTCTCTAGAAACTGCATTAGAATGGGTTACACCTTAGTATACAATTCAGAATTAGATGCAATGATTCTTCATTACTTAAAATGAACAATATGTTTCCTACTCACTTTAATGGGCAATTATGTTTAATATATAAATCTTAACTTTATGGTGTTTATAGCTCCCATGCAATAAAAATGCCTAAAATAAATTTTACTCTATATTACAGAGGGAAGTTCTTGCTTGACATAGTTAATTTCAAGGTAGTATAGCAGTTAAGGCAGAAAAATAAGTTTCAATGTACAAAGCTCTATAAATTAACAACGACAAACTAATTACGGTGGTAGATGCAGTGCCCTGACAAAGTTTATTCTGGCACTCTGTAAATCCGTAGTTAATAAATTCTTGCAATTTGGATTACAAGTCAATAATATAAAAACTACTTATTGTTTTATTATTCATGTCCCCACCCCCATTATTGAGTTGTTCTACGCAGCTTCAGCTCCCCAAACACCTGTCTGCTCTTCAAACATAGCAAGGATGCTCCCAGTTGAACTCTCTACAACTGCTCCTCCTTCTATGAGAATCTTCTTTCCCCAGATTTTGAATGTTTTGCTCCTTCACATCAATCAAAAATATTTTCTCACTTTCATCTTTATCCATGTGCCAGAAGTCAATAATTAGTCTATATCATAATTATTCTATGAACCAGGATTATTATTGCAGCAAAATTATATCATCCGAGGAGCATTTCATAAATCAAGGTTTCTCAGACACAATTCTAGGTAATACTGTAAATATCTATTAAAACTAAGTGTTCACTGTTCAAAAAGTTTAAGTTATCTTAAACAAAATTATTTAGCGGAGAATTTCTTAATATGTCACAGTAAGAGGGTTAATATGCTTGACTTTCCAAATTTGTATAGACAGAAATCTTCCTTTCTAAAGGCTATTACATTCAACAATGTTTACAATGCCTATAAAGAAACATGTATCAGTCATTGAATAAAGCATACTCAACTGGCTATTAATCTGGGATGCTATACAAAGGGTGTAATTCAAGCCTGTTTGAACATACGAAGTTATAATATCTTCTCTTTATAATGTCATTAATATCATGATAGTTTAAAAGGTATATGTTAATGATAATGAATAAAAAATTCAAAAACATAAAAGCGATAGCATCCAATAGTGTTTAGAACAACTATTCCAATCAGAATTAGAAAAAATTATGGATTAGTGTATTGTCTAAGGTACAACATTAATTATGTAAGAAAAATTATATTTTAGCTCAAAATGTATCTCTTGCTGGCTTTGAAAATATTTAAATGAAGCTTATTACTAAAGGGGTAGCAATGTATTTATCATCTTAAATACATATGTGTTTAATAGTCTTTTAAATAATGAAAATTATCATTTCTAACAGGTCAACTTCAAACACTAGATTCTTATATAAATAAGAGAGAATATTTTAAAAGTAGGCCATATCAAAAAAAAAAAGTTGTCCACTCAGTCTCTACAACGGGTGCAAAGTCAGAGTAAAATGCCATACACCTACCAAAATCTAAATGCATTATTTGATCTATATCTAATGACATTTTTATGATATTTAGTATGACTGTTCATCTTATTTACTTATGTTGTATTAGTTATTTACTAGTGAATAAAAACTTGCCCCCAAATATCAGTGGCTTTAAACAACTCACATTCATTATCTTATAATCTGTTGATCTAGAATCCAGGCAGTTCATCTGGCTCCTCTGTTTCAGGTTTATTCACGCACTTACAATCAAGTTGTTAGCCAGGGCTAAGGTCTCATCTGAAGATGTGATTGATGAAGGATCCACTTACAAACTTCCTCATGTGCTTTTTTACAGAATTCAGCTTCCTGGAGCTGGTGAACTGTGAATATCAGTTTCTTGCTCTCTGTTAGCCAGACTGTGCTCAGCCTCTTGTGATATGGCTGTCCCTATTGCTCTGTCCACATGATAGCTTGCTTCATCAAAGCAAAGATGAGATCTCACATACACATACACAGAGAGAATCACAGTCTTCTAAAATCTAATCTTGAAAGTGGCATCTTATCACTTTTGCCGCATTATATTTATTGGCAGCAAGTTACTAAACCCAACCCTCCCTCAAGTGGAGGGGATTACACAGGTCATAAATACAGGAGGCAGGTATTATTGAAAGTCATTTTAGAAGAATGTTCAAAGGAACTGAAAGTAGAACCACCATTTGATCCAGCATTCCCACTGTTAGGTATCTACCAAGAGGAAAATAAGTCATATAAAAAAGACACTTGCACACACATGTTTATAACAGCATAATTAGCAGTCTCGAAAATATAGAACCAGCCTAAATGCCCATCAATCAATAAGAGGATAAAGAAAATGTGATATGTATACCATGGAATACTACTCAGCCATAAAAAGGAATAAAATGATGGCATTCACGGCAACCTGGATGGAGTTGGGGACAATTATCCTAAGTGAATAACTCATGAATGGAAAACCTCAGGATATAATCCAAGCATTTTTAGACATATAAAGTTATAATCTTTTCTCTATTATTTGTAATGTCAAATCTTCATGATAGTTTAAGTGTTGTTATGTTAACCATAATTAATGCAACAATTCAAACACATGGATAAATTTTACTCCTGAAAACTTTTCACAGTAAATTAAATGCAAACAGTTAATAAAACTGTATGTAGAATTATTATTTGATTACACACATAAGAAAAGTAAATATGAAGATACATGTTCTTAAGATGACTTATCTGAAAGCTAGATCATGTTTTTTTGCTTTTAATTGTCTGTTTTCTACCCTGCCTAGAAAATGTATCATGTTACACTGTATATTGAAATGGATAACATGTACCTGTTAGTAAACTTAAAATTATTTTACATGTTTTACTTGTTATAATTTAATATATGATATAAAATGGGGGAGGATAAAAAATAAATAAGAAAAATTTAGAATAATACTTATCAAATACCCTTTATGTCCTGAACATTATATTAC
Source organism: Cebus imitator (assembly GCF_001604975.1). Lineage (NCBI taxonomy): Eukaryota > Metazoa > Chordata > Mammalia > Primates > Cebidae > Cebus > Cebus imitator. The sequence continues at coordinate 613,231 of NW_016107350.1, read as the reverse complement.
GTATTTTAAATGCATTATCTATTTTAAATAAAACCACAAAATTTAAACAAATATTACTTTCCTTAAGTTGGTGAAGAATTTGGAGTTTGAACAAATTGAGATTTCTCCTTCCAATCTGGTAAGATAACACAATATTTTCATGTTATTTTATTAATATACTAACTAACTCTATTAATTAGGGTTCTCCAAAGAGACTGAATCAATAAGATAGATAGATGATGGATGGATAGGTGAATAGATAGATCAATGGTTGATAGATAGATAGACAGATAGATAGATAGATAGATGGATGGATTTATTAGGTAAACTGGCTCATGTGATTATGGTGGCTGAGAAGTCCCACAACATGCTTTCCACAAGCTGGGAAACCAGAGAAGTTGGTAACATGGCTCAGTCTAAGTCCAAAATCCTCAAAATCAGAGAAGCTGACATTGTAACTCTCAGTCTGAGGCCAATGGCCTGAAAACCTGTGAGAGGGAGGGGGACTGGTATAAGTCCAAGAGTCCAAAGTCCAGAAAGCTGGTGTTCTGCTGTCCAAGGGCAGGATCCTAAAGAAAGGTATCTCAGCTCCATCTTTTTGGAGAAAAAAATCCATCTTTTTCTTCTTTTTTGTTTTATCTTGCCTCCACCTGATTGGATGGTGACTGCCCACCTTGCCCACTCAGTCCACCGACACACACCAATCTCTCCCAGAAGCACCCTCATAGACACACCAAGAAATAATACTTTACAGCTATTTAGGTATCCATTAATCCAGTCAAGTTGACAAATAAAATGTACCAGTACATTACCTAATATTTTTATATCTCTATTGAGTTTCTTTTTGTAACACTGAATCTATGATTTATTCAGAAAATTAAGTTACACTTAAATATATCAACCATTGAATACAGCATAGTAAAGTTAATTATAAATTGAATAAATGCTCCAATAAACAGAAAGCAATTTTCAAATTGAGTAATAAAAACCAAACTTGAAACTTTTTAAGACACACATTTACATATAAAGATAATAAATTTTGATAGATGGAATAAAGAAAAAGGGTGAAATATGTTTATTGGTTAGAGTCTAGAAGCAGTAGAAATGACTCAATATAATCACGAAATTAATATAAATAATTCTTAACTAGCTATAAGCCTATTAATTGGTTAATTTGATAAAAACAGAGAACAAAGGTGTATCCCAGAATTGGTAGCTGCTAGAAGGAGCAAATCTCTGCATCTTTCATGATAGAAGGATTCCAACATAATAAGCCCACCATCACGTGACAGTCTGGGCTCCCTGAAAAATGGGAACTCAGTATATTTCTCTGCTTTGAATGGATTAATCAAGAGGTGGCGGTTAGCTTTGGTGAGGAAAAATACACGGTTTTTAGCCTTTGTATCTTTATTAACATAACCACTTTTTACATAGGCATATTGAGTGAGCCCAACATAATTGGAGAACCAGAGTGTTGTTCTCCCATACAACGAGTCATTTTATTTACCTGATTATTCGTCATTCACAAGAGACAAATAAGTACACATTAATTGCATTCTGGGAGGTCTATCCAGATACCATTTTCCCACAGCTTTTGGTTGCATATCTTTTCAACTTATTCTTTCCAATAAACAGATCATCCAATGGTTCAAGAATTACTGTACATCCATATTTGTGACCACCTTTTGGTCCAGGGAAATGATACTTTTGTGTGTGTTCATTAAAATAAAAATTAAAATTCAGAAAGTTCCCTTAATAAATTGTATAATGAACGAAGTATTATGATTAATCTGGCCTCATGAACTTAAGGTCCAATATGGGAAATATTTTTAAAAACTATCTGGAAACAGATTTGTCTGTAAAGAGGAAATTGTTAAAAGTATGCTTCTGTTCAAAAAATTATTTAGCTCCAAAGCATCAGAATGATAATTGTATTTTAAAATGTTGCCTTAGATCATTGCTTTTGTTTTACAACTGCTGTCATTTCTCTCAGACTTCAAAATCTCTAAGAAACAAGATGATTAATGTAAGTCAAGTGTCCACAGGTTTGAAAAGATTGTTTAGATCATAAGCTTTGTTTTTCAAGAGTGGTTTTTTTTTTTTTTTTTTTTTCCTTCTGAATGCCATGAGAATAATTGTTTGGAATTTTTGGCTTATACCAAACTGTAAAAAGAAGAAAAAAGAGTTTTGCTCTCTAATAAGAGGATGTGAGCTTTAGAGGGCAAGGTGACCTTGCAGGCAACAGGGAGACCTTTCAACCTGCCAAATGATCAACAACTTACAACTTCGTGGGGTCAGACCTGCATAGCTGAACTCAGTGACTACTCTTTCCTTGCAGCCATTCATGAAATGCTTTATGACAGCTTGTTTGCAATACTCCTGAGCAGTCATTTAGGCAATTTTCTTTAAAAATATAGTAATCTTGGAAAGTATTCATAAAGAACTTTTGAAGTGCCCTGAATACAAATGAATCTTCAGTTAGCGCTACAGTCTTTGATTCAAAACTTTATTATAAAATAAATATTATTCAGTAATCATACAAATTTATGTGAAATTTCTATTTTTTTCTGGCTTTTAAGTTCTCAGCAATTGTTATGTTTTCCTAAACTTTCCTTAAATTAAAAACAAGTTGAATATTCCCTGATCCATCATTGAAATAATAATAAAAGTTGTAATAAAGAACACAGGGTAGGTGAACAAGGTATCACATTACTGGCCCCACTTCTCTGTATTTGGATCACAAAACAATTTTTAATTTATTTTGTATGATTTTACATATTGGGAGGTGCTAGTAGAAAGTATTACATAACATTTAGTCTCAGGAATTGCTAGTTTTTAATGTCTGTATTTGAGTTGACATAGCAAATTACAAAGAAACACAGCTTTGTCTTAACACCTAAGAAGAAAAAGTTTGCAAAATGATTGATAAATTGTTTTTAACTGTATAGTTCTAAGAAGATTGTTTTATATTTTATATTAAAGTTTCATATTGAAGTTATTTAACATGTTTATAGGACATTTGGATATGCTTATGGTCATGAAGTGCTTGTTCAGAAGCTGTTCTTTTTCCATAGGGTTGACCAATGACATTTTCTCATTATTCATAAGAACTATTTAAGGTACATACATTTCTACAGGTATAAATTGCTATTCCATAGATGCATACCCACATAGGCAATATGAAACCTGCTATATATAAATTTACATATGTATAATCAGTCATATTCATTCATTGTTTCCTATTTTAGTCCTTCTATGATTAATTTTGATAAAATTCTTAGTTCTAAAGTAGTTCTGATTACCAGTCTCTACTTGTAATGAAAACACTTTCTCACCTATTGTGGTTTGTTTAAGAAACTCAAAGCAATAAAGATATTTTTTCTATAGCTTTTTCAAAAATATTTATTTTGTCCCTATTTACATTTTGAATTATCACCCATATAGACATCATTTCCTTACAACAAGATATAGGTCAGAATATTTTTCTTGGATGCTCAATCATTCCAGCATCATTAATCAAATGGAAACTTGCCATATAACTTTAATTATTAAGCGAATATTTTAAATGTGTGGAATTTAATTGTAAGTCCCTATTCTGCTCCACTATTATAGCACTACATTTGGATTGCTAATATTCATTTTATTTACATTATTAAATATAAATAACAAAATTTTCTTTTATTTTAAAAGTTTATGCTTTTGAATGATGAATGTAGAAATCTCCTAAAATGATTTGAAGTGTTTTCTATTATTGCGTTCCTTACAATAATTGATATATGTATATTTTTTTTGGTCTTTCTTAGATCCCTGAAAGACATTCAAGAGTCCATAAGATTTTTGAAATACTTTTTAGAAATTACACAAATAGGGCCGGGCGCGGTGGCTCAAGCCTGTAATCCCAGCACTTTGGGAGGCCGAGGCGGGTGGATCACGAGGTCAAGAGATCGAGACCATCCTGGTCAATATGGTGAAACCCCGTCTCTACTAAAAAACTACAAAAAATTAGCTGGGCATGGTGGCGCGTGCCTGTAATCCCAGCGACTCAGGAGGCTGAGGCAGGAGAATTTCCTGAACCCAGGAGGCGGAGGTTGCGGTGAGCCGAGATCGCGCCATTGCACTCCAGCCTGGGTAACAAGAGCGAAACTCCGTCTCCAAAAAAAAAGAAATTATACAAATATAAAATTATATATTTTAAGAAATATGGAAATTTCAAGATTTTCCACTATTTTTTCTTCAATCGTCAGTAGTTGTTCTTGTCTAACAATTCTGTCATTTAATCCACATTTCAAACTATACAGGCAGAATTTTTATAATCACTTGATTGTATGTTTAAATCTTTAAGATCTACAGTCACATTCTCCTTTTTTTCTGTTTATTATTTATAGGTTATTAGCTTTTACTAAAAACTGTTGCTAAGTATTTGTTATTTTCATGAGGCATTTCAGGATCTGAATTTTTATTTTATTGATTATTTGCAATATATATTTATTTTCTATTTTCCTAATTTCTGATATTCTCTTTATTGCTTTTATGTTGATTCACTTTGCATTTAACCTGTGATTCCTCTTCAAACTTCTTTGGAGAGATACTCATTTATTTTGCCATTATTTTTTCTCATTTTGCATACAGGTTTATGGCTACACATTTCTTTAAGTTTAATTTTAACAAAATCATATATCGTGAAATATCATTTTGTTTCCTATTTTTCTCGTTAGGTTATGAATTTGATTTGTGTGTTACTTACAGAATTACTACCAGGTTACTAGAAGTGATTTTTTATTCATCATTTAGTTATTACTCTCTCACAAGGAATGTTATGACTCTTAATTCTCTTAATTATAAGACGCACAATTCTCTTCCTGTTCTTTTACGTAAACAGGATAAGTATAAGCATAAAAGATGTAAAAGCAAGAACATTTAAAAATAATAATTTATATTTTAAGTATAAAATAAATATTTTTGAAGATATGAAATTCCAAAACATATAAATATTAAGCAATTCTTTCAAAATTTTATCTCAGAGGACTTTCAAATTTCCAGATGATTTTATTTTTTTTACTCAAATGTTTAACTAAAATTAAATCTTAATTACCTTAGATTAATTACAGTAAAAATAAATATAAAAGTACCTCCACTTTGCCCGAACATCAGCTATCTTAATATTTATTTAAAACTCTTCAATAGTCATTACTTTCATATATTTTTGATTATTAAACATATACAATAGAAGACCTTTACATTCATTATTTTGGAAAAATAGTGCAGTATTAAACTTAATTTTTTAAATGCTTGAAAATTTATTTTTAGTGTCTCTTATCAACCATAATGAATCAATCATAATAAATTAGAATTAACTTACCAGAGTAAACAAATAGAAAATTTGCCACACAAAATATAAAAACAGCAATTTCCACCGGAAAGGGCGTGGAAGAAGATGTAGCACAGATTGTGATCCCCAAAAGAAAGAAAACTATCGAAGTGAGCTCTATGGTGATTTTCTGCCTAGAAACACATTTTGGGCCATGAGATGGAGCATAAGACATGGTGGTCCTATTTATTTGATATGACAAAGATCACATTTTATGAAGAGTGACTGTTATTTGTTAGGCATATGACACAGAGAAAGGTGACACAAAGAAAGAGCTCCAGAAACCAGTATGATCTCCTCGAACTTATGCTAAATACTAAGTTATTGTGAAATACCACAAGGCTGGCAAAGAGTGATTTAAGACATGACGACCTTTACATTATTAAATGATGGATGTTATACTTGTTTGTTTTCTTTTGTTTTTTTGAGATAGAGTCTCCATCTGCCCAGGATGGAGTGCAGTAGCTACAGCGGCCTTGGCTCACCGCAACCTCCGCCTTTGGGTTCAAGCCATTCTCCAGCCTCAGCCTGCTGAGTAGCTGGGATTAAAAATGCCTGCCCCCACGCAAAGCTAATTTTTTGTATTTTAAGTAGAGATGGGATTTCACCATGTTGGCCACACTGGTCTCAAACTCCTGACTTCGTGATTCACGCGCCCTGGCCTCCCAAAGTGCTGGGGTTACAGGCGTGAGCCACCACAGCCAGCCATTTTCTTTCTTATTATTAGACACCATTAGATATAATGCCCTGCCATCCATAGTAGGGATGGTGAAATTAGACAAGGTCTATAAAATGCTATTATTAGTATTATTACCGCACTAATGTGTATAAAAGAAAGCATAGTTTAAACATATTTTTATTACCATACCAGATAAAAACAAATAAGAGATAGCTATCATTTTATTTTTTTATTTAAAAGCAATTCATTTATGGTAAATTGATTATAACTATATAAATTTATGGACTACAAAGTGATGTTATAATTTATAAATATATTGTGGAATAATTAAGCTAATTAACACATCTGTAACCTCAAATATTTAACTATTTTTTGCAATAAGGACATTGAAATTTGTCACTCTTAGGAATTTTTAAATGTATAATATTATTATTAACCATATTCACCACATTGTGTAATATAATTCAAAAATATATATACTTTCTGAGATTTTGTATTCCTTGGCCATTATCTCAATATATTTTTAAAGCAGAAATAACAACGTATTTGAAGTTTCTAACATATGCAAAATATTATCCCACAATTAGAGTATAAGCTACAGAAAAGAGAAATAAAAGAGCACTGTTTTATTGTCTTATATTAAAGCAAGTTAGGAAAATATTATTTAAAAATATACTGTAAGACAAATATGTAAATGTAAACTTGTAGGTTAAAAAATAAAGAAATAAATTATATATTGTGTTGTAGTAAAACAGGTAAGAGGGGAAGTTAAATGGAATCCTAAGTATTTGTATGTTTTATGGGTTGAATTGTATCCCTCCAAAATGTATATGTTGAAGTTGTAACCCTCAGAATGTGACCGTATTTGGAGATAGATTATTTTACAAGGTAATTAAATTTAAATAATGTCAGTAGAATGGGTTCTAATCCAATATGACCGATATTCTGGTACATAAAAATAAGAATACAAACATGCCCAGAAGTAAGATCATGTGAAAAAACAAGAAGGTGAATGTCTACAAGCCAAAGAGAGAGGCCTCAGAAGAAACCAGTACTGCTAACACCCTGATCTGCCACCCCTATCCCACAGGACTTTGAGAAATAAATTTCTGCTGTTTATGCCACTTAGTCTGTGGTACTTTGTTATGGCTGCCATAGCATACTAATATAGTATTCATTCAAAATAAATGAGGATGAGAGTGAAAAACAGAAAAAGAGTGAATGGGTCACACTGAATAATAATAGTAATAATGTCGAATAAGTAATATCAATATTTACATTAATTATAAATTCAATAAACCCTCCAAATAGAAAACAAAGACCCCGGAATGTGTGGTTTTCAAGACCACCACATTAATTAAAAATACATATTTTTAACAGAAAATAATAGAAAATCCATATTGTCCACAATCATAAGTAAGCTGGAGTGCCAACATATTATAAAATATACATTTTAGCTTTGTCCAAATTACAAAGGATTTGAGAGGCAGTCATGTTAAGCAGGTTAATTCATTAAGAAAATTAACAACCCTAAACATTCAAACACTTAGGCTTATAAATACAAGAAATAAAAAGTAATAAAATTATTTGGAGGAAAAGAAAAATCCACAGCTACCCAAAAATTTTAATTGTCCTCCCTCAATAATTAATAAAACTAATGGATCAAAAATTAACATATGTAGCTGAGCTTGGTGGCTCAGCCTTATAATCCCATTGATTTGGGAAGAAGGATGAGTGGGAGGGTCTCTTAGGGTCTGGCAATTGAGACTAACCTAGGGAACATAGTGAGATGCTGTCTCTACAAAAATTTTTAAAAATTAGCTGGGCATGCTGGTGCCTGCCTGAGTCCCAGCTACACTTGAAACTGAGGTGGGGGGATGACTTGAGCCCAGGTGTTTGAGGCTGCAGTGAGTTATGATTATGCCATTGCCTACCAGCCTGGGTGATAGGGTGAGATCCTGCTGTGAAACAAACAAGCAAAATTAATATAGGCATAGAAATCTTGAACAACATTTTAAAATAACATAACCTAATTGACACTTGTAGAATATTCCACCCAATAATATCAGATAAGCAAACTGTTTTAAGAAAAAAAATGCCATTTACCAAGACTGACTATATGATGTTCAATAAAATAAGCTTCACTAAGTTTATTAACTTGAAATAATGTAAAGTATATTCATTTACAATAATCCTATGACAGAATCAATTAAAAATTCATTGCCACAAGATATATGAGATAAATCTGACATACTTTGATATTAAATAAGACATGTTTAAACAACCCAAAGTTAAAGAAGAAATTAGAATATATATTGAATTAAATATAAATGAAAAAACATCAACATTTAAGTCATAGAAAAGAATGGTCCCAAAACAACAACCTAACTTTTTGCCTTAAGAAACTACAAATGCAAGAGCAAATTAAAGCACTAGATACATAAAAGAAATAATATATACCTATTATTATTTATTCTAAAAAAAATGTGATACATGTGCAGAACATTCAGGTTTGTTACGTAAGTATACATGTGCCATGGTGGTTTGCTGCACCTATTGACCCACTCTCTAGGTTCTTTCCCATCACCCCCGGCCCTCAATAGGCCCTGGTATGTGTTGTTCCCCGCTCTGTGTCCATGTTTTCATGGCTCAATTCTCAGTTATTAGTGAGACTGCTCAGTATTTGATTTTCTCTTCCTGTGTTACTTTGCTGAGGATGATGGCTTCCAGCTTCATCTATGTCCCTGCAAGGTACACGATTTCACTCCTTTTTATAGCTGCACAGTATTCTGTGGTGTATGTACCACATTTTCTTTATCCAGTCTATCTTTGATAGGCATTTGGGTTGGGTACATGTCTTTGCTGTTGTAAACAGTGCTATGATATACATAAGTGTGCATATGTCTTTATAGTAGACTTCATGACAAAAATACCAAAAGCAATTGCAACAAAAGCCAAAATTGGAATATGGGATCTAATTAAACTGAAGTGCTTCTGCTAAGCAAAAGAAACTATCCTCAGACTGAACAGGCAATCTACAGATTGGGAGAAAATTTTTGCGATCTACCCATCTGACAAAGGGCTAATATCCAGAATTTACAAGGAACGTTAACACATTTACAAGAGAAAAAAAAAAAACCATCAAAAAGTGTGCAAAGCATATGAACAGACGCTGCTAAAAAGTAGACATTTATGCATTTAACAAACATGAAAAAGAGCTCAACATCATTGATCATCAGAGAAATACAAATCGAAACAATGAGATACCATCTCACGCCAGTCAGGTCAGTCAGAATGGAGATTATTAAAAAGTTAGGAAACAGTAGACGCTGGTGAGGCTGTGGAGAAACAGAAACACATCTACACTGTTGGTGGGAATGTAAATTAGTTCAACCATTGTGGAAGACAGTGTGGTGATTCCTCAAGTATCTTGAACCAGAAATACAATTTTACCCATCAATCCCATTACTGGGTATATGTCCAAAGGAATATAAATCATTCTAGTATAAAAGGAAGAATAGTATAATGAAAATGATAATCAGTAAAACTCAAGTTAAAAAATATTTTTAAAATCAAAAAAACCTAAGGCTGATTTTTTATTATTAAATGAGATTGATCTTTGCTTTCATTGAACATGCAAAAACAGAGAAGAAACAAACTGTCATAGTATGAACGAAGGAAAGTTCTTACAGTCCTTACACATCAAAAGGCTAATGAGAAAATATGAACAATTTAATAAACTTAGCAACTTTGAAGAAATTGATAAATTTATAAAAAGTCAAAACTTTTGAAAAATGGCTATAGAATAGAAAATCTCAAAAACCTATGTCTATTGTAGAGTTTAAATGTCTATTTAAAATTATTCCCATGCAAAAATGCAGTAGCCAGTGATGTATTTGCTTGTGAATTTTGTCAAATACTTAAGAAAGGAATGATACTCATGTAACACAAACTCTTTAAGGATGCAGAGGACATTAAAAAACCTCCCAGATCATTTATGAGGCAAGTGTTTCCCATATATCAAACCTAGGCTAAAAAATGAAAATTGAATAAAATAGTGATTAAGTAGAGTGTATCCCAGGAATGCAGGTTGTTTTAATATTAAGAATCAATGAATGTGTCTTATGCCAGATTTTGGGGTAATGGATAACTGCAAATTGGGGAGCACACACACTTTCATTTGGTCTAGGTGACTGATTCAGAAAGCTTGTTTATTGGATCCTTCTGACTTATGAAGGACAATAATCACCATTGATTCGTAAACATAAAGACATTATTATAAGTTTTTCATAAAGTGATTTGATTTAAATTATTGTTCCGTGTGTTTTTTCTTTATTTTTGTTAATAAAATATTCTTTGATTGATGTAATTATATGATAGTTGATAGTACTTTTAATACTTCTTACCGAAATAAAATAGAAAACTCTATGTCTGGCGCTTTTCAAATTCAAAACTCTGGGAATATTCTAGAAGACAAATAACAATGCACCAGCCAGTATTTCAGAACTTTTCAATTTTTTAAAACAATAAGTTAGCAATATCCAATAACAGTTGTAAAGCAATAAAACACCGTGTGACTATTTGGTGAAATCCTCACAGTTATTCATATTATACATTGAGGTCTACTATAAAGAATATTTCTGGGTCCTCAGAATACGCAAACAAGCCAGGGGAAGGAATAAGTGATAAGAGGTATTGCATCTCTTTACATGGCACTAAATTGTATATGTATCCAATAATCTATATTCTGTAATTATAGCTAAAAATGGTGGAAAATGTCTAATATCAAAAAAAAAAAAAAAACAGTGCTGATAGAAAAGATTTTTGGTTGATTTTATTTGTTTGTTATTTTTTAAATATTATGCTCTTACCTGAGGAATAAGTTTTGTATGTTCAGAAACTCTATGGAGACAATTTTAAAGGATGGAGATACAGGATTTGAAGCCATGTGAATCTCCCCCTACGGTTCATACTCTTTCCTTGTTATCTTAATTTATACTTTTGCTGCAGTTAAGTTGAACTATACCGTTGTTTCATGAATATGAGCCTGTTGCATCAAAGGTAAATGTTATTTTGTTGTAAATATCTAAAGGGCATACAGTTTGTAAAATGTCTGGATGATGGATGCTCAGTTAGAAAGCAATAAATATATGACTTTGCTTTTCTCATTCTGGTGAATCCTGTATAAATCATGATAGGGTCTTTTGCACGTGGTTTGCAGCTAAACAGAGAGAAATTTGACAAAGAAGTTGGGCACAGTACTCAGAAATTATACTAAAGTTGGAGAAGAGAATAAAAAAATACTGAGACATATCATTTTCTCATATTTTCTGTAAAGCAATGGTGTCAATTTAGTTTTAAATTTGTTACTATTCCATTTACAAGAACATATTGCTATGAGGTGAATGTATTCACAGGTTTCCATTAAGGGTAAGATTTTGTGTTTGCCATTTCTGCAAAAACTTGAAGTATTATTCCCCCTGCATGTCCATGCAAACTTTTATTAAAAAATGATGAATTCATATAATATTTTTCAAATACATTTATTTTTAGAACTGATTATCTGGAAACTAATGAATTAACTAGAAAATTATAATATTCAAAAATATTTTATAAATTTTCTTTTTTTAATTTTAAATTTTGATTTTCGTTGTTACATCTGTGTTTATATTTATGTGGTACATGATGTGCTTTATACAGACATGCAATGCTTAATAATCACATCAAGTTAAACTGCGTATTTATCTCTGTGTGTATTTATCCTTTGTGCTACAAACAATCCACTTATACTCTTTTAGTTATTTTAAAATGTATAATTAAGTGTATTATTAACTACAGTCACCCTGTCGTGCTAGCAAATGCTAAGTCTTATTAATTCCATTTTTTGTGCCCTTAACCATCCACTGCTCCCCCTCCTGCAACACACACACCTCCATTATCCTTCCCAGCCTCTGGTAACTACCCCTACGCTCTCTATCTCCATGAATTCAATTATTTTAATGATTAGCTTCCACAAATAAATGAGAACATAATGACCTCTAGTTCTGTTCATAGTGTAGCACATGACAGGGTCTCATTTTTTATGGTGAATAGTAGTATTCTATTAAGTATATGTATCACAATTTCTTTTTTTTTTTTTTTTTCTTTTTGAGACGGAGTCTCGCTCTTGTTACCCAGGCTGGAGTGCGATGGCGCGATCTCGGCTCACCGCAACCTCCGTCTCCTGGGTTCAGGCAATTCTCCTGCCTCAGCCTCCTGAGTAGCTGGGATTACAGGCACGTACCACCATGCCCAGCTAATTTTTTGTATTTTTAGTAGAGACGGGGTTTCACCATGTTGAACAGGATGGTCTCGATTTCTTGACCTCGTGATCCACCCGCCTCGGCCTCTCAAAGTGCTGGGATTACAGGCGTGAGCCACCGCGCCCGGTTTATCACAATTTCTTTGTCCGTTTGTCTGTTGAGGAACACTAGGGTTACTTCCAAATCTTGGCTACTGTGAATAACGCTGGCCTCTTTCCAAACTATTTTCTAGATATGTGAGGCATGTTTCATTATTATGATTGTTCCTTTTTTCTCCTTGACTGTGTATTTTCAAATAGCCTGCCTTAAAGCTTACTGATACTTTCTTCCACTTGATAAATCTAATGGTGAGAGAGACTGAAATATTCAATAGCGCAGTTGCATTTTCAGCTCCAGAATTTCTGCTTGATTCTTTTAATTATTTTAATCTTTTTGTTAAATTTATGTGATAGAATTCTGAATTATCTCTCTGTGTTATCTTGAATTTCTTTGAGATTCCTCAACATAGCTATTTTGATTTATCGGGCTAAAAAGTTCACATATCTCTGTTGCTTCAGGATTGGTCCCCGGTGACTATTTAGTTTGTTTAGTGAGGTCTTGTTTTCCTCACTTGTTCTGATGCCTGTAGATGTTCATGAGTGATATGCTTTGCATATTTACCCTGCTCAAATTTTATACTGAAATGCCATTCCCCAGTGTTGGAAGTAGGTCTTCATGGAAAATATTTGGATTATGGGAGCAGATTCCTTATGAATGACTTAGACCATCTCTTTGATGATAAGTGAGCTCTCGCTCTGAGTTCACATGAAAGCTGATGATTTAAAAATGTGTGGCACCTCCCCCCACTACTTTCTCTATCCCTGCCCAACCCTCTCTCACTTGCTCCTTCTTTTTCCATGTGCAAGTGATTTTCCTGCTCTCTCTTCACCTTCTGCTGTGATAGTAATCTTCCTGAAATCTCCTTAGAAGGATGCGAGGACCACGGTTTATCTTAAGCCTGAAAAACCATAATCCAATTAAACCTGTTTTTCTACAAATAACTCAGTCTCAGGTATTTACTTAGAGTAATGCAACAATGGCTTAATACAGAAAATTAGTACTGAGTGTTGGTACATTGCTATAAAGATCCCTGAAAATGTAGAAGCATCTTTGGAACTGCATAACAGGCAGAAGTTGGATGAGTTTGGAGGATTCAAAGAAGACAGGAAGATGAAGAAAAGTTTGGAACTTCTTAGAGGCCGACAAATGATTGTGTCCAAACTGTTGATAGTACTATGGACTAGGAAGTCAAGTCTGCTAAGGTTGGAGAAGGAAATTAGGAATTCATTAGGAAATTAGGAATTGGAGTAAAGGTCACTTGAGTTACGTCTTAGTGATGGATTTGGCTGCATTCTGTTTATGTCCTAGGGTCTGAGGAAGTGTGAACTATAGAGTGATAATTTAGTGGATCTAGCAGAACAAATTTCTACGCAGTAAAGTGACCTGGCTACTTCTAACAACCTAGACTCAGATGTGGGAGCAAAGGGATGACTCAAAGTTGAAACTTATACTAAAAAGCAAAGCAGAGCACAGAAGCTTAGAAAATGTGAAACCTGGCCATGTGGCAGCGACATAAATCTTTTTTCAGGAGAAAAATTCAAGCAGGTTGTGGAGCAACTTATTGTGAGAGAAATTTGCATAACTAAAAGGGAGGCAGATGTTGCTTTCTAACCCAATGAGGAAAAGGTCTTGAAGTCATTTTAGAGACCTTTGTGGCAACCCCTCCCATCACGGGCCCAGAGACCTAGCAGGGAAGAATGGTTTCATAGGCCAGGTCCAGAGTCTTACTTCCCTGCGCAGCCTCAGAACATCGCTTCCTGCATCATAGCTGCTCTTGCTCCAGCCGCAGCTCAATGGGGCTCAGGTGTGGCTCAGGCCACAGGTCCAGAGGGTGCAAGCCATAAGCCTTGAGTGGTTTTACGTGTTAAGACTGTGGATCCACAGAATGTAAAAGTGAATTAGGCTTGACATCTTCTGCCTAGACTTCAGAAGATGTATAAAAAGTCCTGGATGTCCAGGCAGAAGGCAGGAGTTGGGGTTGGAGGGCCTAAAGTACCCACTTGGGTACTGCCTACTGGAGCCATGGGAAGGGAGCCACTGTCCTCCAGACCCCACAAGGGCAAATCCACCAGCAGCTTCTACCCAGCACCCAGGAAAGGTGCAGGAACTCAACAACCTGTGTGAATAGCCAGGGTGGCTGAATTCTGCAATGACACAGTATTACCGTTGGAGGGTGTTCAGGTTCTCGCCATCCTAAACAAATAATTGGACAAACTTCACATAGAAAGAAAGAAAAGAATGAAGCAACAAAAGCAGAGACTTACTGAAAATGAAAAGTACACTCCACAGTGAGGAAGTGGGCCCGAGCATAGGGGCTCAAGCCCTGTTTCAGAATTCTGTTGTTTAAATATCTTCTATTGGTTTCCATTGGCTACTTGGTGTATTGTCCATGTAAATGAAGAGAATGGAGTAAAGTTACAAAGTCATTTACTTGGTGTATGCCCTATGTAAATGGAGAGGATATTACTTGTCATAGCTGAAATGCTTTCACTTGATTTAGTTCTAGGAAGTCAGCATAAATCGGCCATGTGTTCCTTCCCTCCACACCTTATTCTCCTGCCTAAACGGGCAGAGAGGCAGAGCTTCTCAAGGCCTTGGAGGTTCACTCCTTGCAGCAGTGTACCCTGGATGTGGGATATGGAGTCAAAGGAATCTATTTTGGAGCTTTAAGATATAATGACTGTCCTGCTGAATTCCTGACTTGTGTGGAGCCTATAGCCCTTTTTCTTTTGTTTGATTTCTGCTTTTGGATCTGGAATGTCTATCCAATTTCTGCACCCCCATTGTATCTTAGAAGTAGATGAATTGTTTTTATTTTACAAGATCTTAGGTGGAAGGAACTTATATTCAGATGAGGCTTTTGATTTTGGACTTGGGACTTTTGAGTTAATGCTCAAATGAGGTAAGACTTTGGGTTACTATTGATATGTCATGATTTTATTTTGAAATATGAGACGGACAATCATTTGGAGGGTTCCAGGGGTGGAATGATATAGTTAGTATATATGTCCCTGCCCAAATCTCATGAGTATGTTATGTCCAATGTGCGAGTTGGGGCATGGGGGAGCTGTTTGAATGGAGGCAAATCTCTCTCATAGTGGTTTGGACCATAGTTTAGTGGTAAATGAGCTCTTTCTCTGAATTTACAGAAGATCTGGCTATTTAAAAGTATGTGGCACCTCTCCCTACTTTCTCCTTCTTTTATGTGTCTGCTTCTTCACTTTCCACTATGATTGGAAATTTTCTGAGATTTGCCCAGAGCTAAGCTGATGCCAGCACCATGCTTCTTGTGAAGCCCACACAACTTTGAGCCAATCAAACTTCTTTTCTTTATAAGTTACTCAGCCTCAGGTATTTCTTTATAGCAATGTAAGAATGGAGTACATACAGCTGGTGTCTATGCATTAAATATTTAGTTTTTATTGTAGTCTTCCTAATCTGGGCTTTGTGATCTGTGCTTGCCCTTCTCGGGAAGCCTTTCCAGATATTCAAAGGGACTTGTGTCCCAACCCCAGTAATGCTGTGGTTCTTTAAGACCTGTAGAGCTCCCACCTTGATAATCTTGGATAAGATCCAGATGAATTGTTTGGATGACCAAGCAAAGACTCTTGTTTGCTTCCCTTACTTTTTTCCCCAACAAATGTTCTCTCTCTGTCTGGCCTGAACTGCCTGGAGCTGGTGGTGGAATAGCACAAGCACCTCTGCAACTACTACCTTGGAACCTCACTGGGTCAGACCTGAAACCAGAACAGCACTGGGTCTCACCCAAGGCTTACTGTAACTACTACCTGCCTACCACCTGTGTTCACTCAACCCTGGGGCTCTATAATCAGCAGGTGACAAAGCCAGCCAGGTTTGTGCCTTCTTCTTCAGGGAGGTGAGTTCTCCCAGCCCCTGAGTGGGTTCAGAGATGAGGTTTGGAAACCAGAAATTAGAGTCAAAAATTCTAGAACTCTACCTGGTAGTCTATCCCACTGTGGCTAAGCTAGCCCTCAAACCACAAGATGCAGTCCTTCCTCCTCTTCTCTCCGCTTTAAACAGGCAGAGGCGCCTCGTCCTGTGGCCACTATCACCAACAGCCCATGGGGAGTCCTGCCAGGCTATCACCAATGTTCACTTGAGGCCAAAGGGATCTTCAGTCAGATTGTAGAGAATACTACCAGGCCCAGGGCTCAACCTTCGGGATAGTGGGCTCACCTCCGGCTCAGGGCAGGCCCAGAAATTCTGTTCAAGAGCCTAGGCATGGGCTCAGGGGCTCTAAGAGCCTGCTTCATACTCCAGCCCACTGTGGCAAAGCTGGTACCTAAAGCCAGCACATAGCAGAGACTCAACCAATGCCCATGTCATACTACCTGTCTATCATTGTTGGTTATTCAGGGCCCAAGGACTGATTAGCCAACAAACAATGAATCTTACCAGGCCTGGGTCTTTTCTTTAAAGGCAGTGGGTTCCAAGCCCATGGGATGTCTACAAATGTAATCTGAAAGCTTGGTCCTAGAATGGGGGCCTCATGACTGTACCCCATAGCCTATCCTACTGTGGTTGAGCTGGCATCCAATATGTAAGAAACAATCCTCTTACTCTTCTCTCTCCTCTTCTCAAGCACAAATAAGGAGTCATTTTGTTATTGCTGCAAACTAGGCTCCCTGGGGTTGGGGGACAGGTGGAATAAACACTCCCCCACCCACCCCATCTGCTATCTTAGTAGGTCACAAACTGCCCAAGTCCACTAGCCTTAAGCTCAGTACAGCATCACGATTTGCCTAAGAATTGCACTCCCTGTGACCCAGACTACATTTAAAGTTTACCTAGGACCTCAGATCACTTCAATCTTCAGATATGGTAGTGATGATTGCTGAAACCCACATTCCAGCTGCTTGGATGAGTGCTTTCCCTCTGGCTAGGGTTGGTCAAAATGCTTCATCCGTGGGTGGGTACTGGCTGGAGTTCAGCACGGTTTTGTTTTCTGCTGTGAAAGGGCAGCAGTGAGTTCAATGTAAAGTCCTCCAGCTGCTGTGTTTTCTGTCCCCCAAGTGCACAAATTCTCTCTCCATGCCAAGCAGTTGCTGGCGGGGAATTGGAGGTCGATCCTGTCAAAGATTCAAGAGTCTTTTTCTTCCCACTTCAGGGTCTTTTTCAGCAATATAAAATTAAAAACAGGTACTGTGATTGCTCACCTGATATTTTTGTCTTATAAAGGTGGTTTATTTGTGTGCAGATAATTGTTAAAATTTGTTATTCCTGTTGGAGGAATGATGGGTGGAATCTTCTACTCCACCATCTTGCCCTTCTTTTATAAATTTGATGTAACTGGATTTTTAGTAATTTGCCGTTGCTCTTTTATTAGATATTAAAGCTGTAATATATAATTAGCTAATTACTATTACTGAATCAATTTGTAAGATGATGAAATTTTACTGCAACAGTTGATATTTTCATATTATCCCAATTAGTTCTAATAAAGATTTTAACGTGTTTGTTGTAAAAGCTTGATTGCTGATATCTTAATATATTAAAGATTGATTAATATCAAATTTATTTGTACATTAAGAATACAACCCTGTTGTTAAAGGGTAACCAAAAAACTCATTTTGATATTGTTGTGTAGAGATATAATAGTCATCAGTTATGTTTTGGAAGATGACGTTTCCATGTGCTGTTCACTTGTGCAGTTACCCAAATGCTAACCAGGCATATTAGCTATTTTCAATTCTTTCTGTCTGGACTCATTTGCATAAAACATGTTACTTGAGAAAGGGCCAAAATTCAGAAATTCTACAGTTAAGGTTGCCTGAAAAACTGTTGTAAATAATCACAAAATATTTTAATTTAAAAACAAGTCTTCTTGATAATTCTGTTGGTTTTATACCTGTTTAATAATATAATAAAATATGTTTGTGTTATTTGTTTAATATCAATCCTTAAGGTCATATGATTTCCATTTTACACTGCATAAAAGGAAAAGCCAACATACACAAACAAATTCCATAAAATATTTTCTATAAATTGCTATTGAAAATATAGTAAATATAGTATTTTTGTTCTGATTAGGTATATATATTTAATGACAAATCTCAGCTTAATATCTCTATTCTATTTATTCTTATTTTTTCCTGTATTTGTCATAACAGTTTCTGTATCTTTCTTGGATTGACTAATTCAAGAAAGTCTCACCCACCTAACTCATATAATTATGGTAAAGATAAGCAGCACCTTTACCCTTGATATTACCAATTAACAGAGTATGACATTCAGAACATGTTTTACTTTGAAATAACTTCAGGCACAAAATACTTACCAAAAAATAACAGATTCCAGAAAATGTCCTCATGGGTGCAGAATAATTTCTTACATTACATATATATATGTGTGTATATATATATACACATATATATACATATACATATATATACACATATATATATGTAAGTGAGTGCTTTATAAACTTGATACTTGAATAATAAGTGCACTGGATATAAAATATTTATATGTCCTTTCATTGAGTTTCCAAAAAATACTGCTACATTTGCATGTTCCTTGTTTTTCTGTGGTTTTTGAAAGTCTGATGACAAGTAATTTTGTTTTCTAAGGTTTTTAATCACTGTGCCTGAGCCTTGAAATTTTTTTTAATCTTAAAATCTAACAGTTGTGCTAGAAAATATCTTGAAGTTGATTGTTCTGCTTAATTTTCCCAGGCACTCAGTAGAACGTTTTATCCATTGTTTCATCTCTTTCTGTTTCATTCAGTCTTCCTAGGCCTATAATTCCTGGCTGCTTGCCCTTTTATGGGGTGGAATTGGTGGAAGAATGTGAGTCTAACCATGCTGTGACTTGGGTTTTTTTTTCTGTTTTTACGTATATACACACACACACACACACACATATATATATATAAATGTCTGTGTGTAAAAAAATATATGTAATTATGTAATGTCAAGTATTCTCTGCCTTCAAGTTATGCTAAAAGATGGTTTTTATGTGTTTTCTTATTTTTCAGCATTACTTTTACAGGAAATATGACAAATAGAGACTTAGGTAATGCTTTTGTCTTAATCCATCAGCAATCCTTTATTCCTGTTAAAAAATATCAAATTTAGGGCATAGTAATTCAAGTTTTGTTCATACTATTCACCTAATTTATACAAATTATCCATTGTATATTTATTTTACAAAATTCAATGTAAGATTTTTATGCATATTTTATATATATTTATTCATTTATTTTTGAGACAGAGTCTCACTCTATTGCACAGGCTGGAGTGCAGTGGTGCGATCTTGGCTCACTGAAACCTCCACCTTCAGGGTTCAAGCAATTCTCATGCCTCGGCCTCAGCTGTAGCTAGTAATATAGGCACCCACGACTGCACCCATCTAATTTTTTTCTTTTTTTCTTTCTTTCTTTTTTTTTTTTGTTTTTTTGTTTTTTAATAGAGACAGGGTTTCACCATGTTGGCCAGGTTGGTTTTGAAATCCTGACCACAAGTGATCAAGTGATCTGCCCGCTGTCGCCTCCCAAAGTGCTCAGTGTCACCGCGCCTGGCCTCATATATATATTTATTTTAAATGTTTCTCAAATATCATTGTTTTCCATTAGAAAGAAACAAATGTTTTGGAGAATTACCATACACAAAAACTTGTATATATGTTGTCATTTACTACACCGAACAATCTGGCGGAGTGTGTCCTATTATTCTGGTTACCTATATCAAGAGACTATAAATGAACAACAAAATGGATTCAGCATCTGAATAAAATTTTTATATTATTCAAATTACCATTCATGTTTATATTACATCAAGGTTTTAATTTAAAGTTTTAGTTAAAATTATACTGTTTGTGAAGTGGTTATTCAAATAATAGAACCATTTAACCACACATCACCAGAATCAATTAGTACAAATGCATAAAAAGAAAACAATTGTGTCATATATTTGAAAAATCATTTACTAACCTTCAAAGGAAGAACAATTTAATCAAAAAAATGTAAGATAATCATTTTGGGGATTAAATAAATCAATGAAATGCTATTTCCAATTTTTATAAATAGATATGTAATTACTCTTAAAGGGTATGTATTTTACTCTACTATGGTTATTTAATAGATATATTGCTCTAGATTTAATGTATTCCAAGCGTTAATCATGCTTCTGTGATCAAAGCAATACCCTAATGATGTAAATGTTTTCTAAGATTCAAAAGCACTTTCAGAGAAAAAATATATTTATATTAAAATGAATTATATATTTATCAAATTTTTTGAGTAAATAAATAGTTTGTGACACAGCACCATCCACATTTAATAGTATTACTTTTTCTTTAAAAGTTTTTTCTTATTTTTAATCATCATTTGTGTACATGTAGAAATTTTATAGCATCTCTACTATATCAAATATCAATTGTACCATTATGGAAAATATATTTTAGGTTAAATTTTTTAACCTAATAAACTTTAATAAATACATTTACTAATAAATTAAAATGAACTTCTTCAAATTAATTTTAAATACATTATCTCCTAATTAAAAAAATTTAATCAGAAGCCTACATATATCATCTTCTTTTATTTAAAGTATGTCTAATTATGTTATATGAATTAAGACAAAAGAATCTTTATCAGACTACTCCCTTTACCCAGTCAAAGGGAGTAGTTAAAACTTTTAAGTAGAACAGAAAGGAGTGCCATATGAAGGTCATAGAGTAAAACTGATTCTATAAAATTGATGTGATTTATGTTCGCACGCTGACCATTCCCAATATAATTACACGATACAGCCTTGACCATCACAAAGGCCAAATAAATTGACTAGATCAGCAAAGAGTTGAACTTGAGGTAATCGAAGTACAGATATTGGCTTTTTGGAACAAAGCAGACTTAGAGGCAGTGGAGTGTGGATAATATCCACTTTGCTTATACAGTTTTCCCCAAGGTCTTGGCCTACATAAAAGAAAATGGATCTGTCCTAGTGGGATCGTACATTCACCAAGATATTTATTCAAATTTTATGTTCAATGTACTATGTAAAATTTAATGTAGACAACTTAAAAATATGCTTAAAAGTAGCACTTAGTGATTAAAGAAACTCGATTGTGTCTAAGCACAGGAATTTCAAACAGTATAAGGTACGTTATCACTTCGATTGAGACATATTTATGAATGAAAGTAAATTTCCAGAGCTTCTAGTTTATAGTCTCTGTGTTTTTTTTAAAACCTCTTCTTCCCATTCTCTCCTTCCCCATTCCAGTAAGAAAACTGGCAAAAAAAAAAAAAAAAAAAAAAAAAAAAAAAAAGCTGGCATCACCTTTACCTTTGCACAAAAAGTGACTTTCTTGTTTTTAATACATCACCCTATTAGATGATACTAGACTAAAATTTCTAGAAAAAAAAATTTATAGGGGGTTGTTTAGATCAAATGCACTTCAGATTGTGGAGAGGAAAATTAGAAAAGTTGTATGAAGAAAGAAGGACAACAGATATCATTTGCCCATCATGTGTTTGGCAGAGAGTTAGCAACTTAAACACATGGATTTGTTGAATCTACTATGGCTTTTATTATTTCTCATCACCATTTAAGTAATGGAGTCTCAGTGAAGTTGAGGACATTGTTTAAAGCCACAGAGCTGTGTGACACACTCATTAGAATAACTTCATAAAATGTGCACCGAGTCAAGCACTGGGCTTCTGCCCAGGATGACAGGAGGCTAATGACATAGAGAAACAGTTCCTAAACTGTGTGCTAAGGCACCACAGAGCACCACATGCAACTCACAGGGACTCTGCAGAATATTCTAAATGTTTGAGGGAAACAAAAGCGTGTTCCACATTTGTCAGGTAGCACACAAAATATTAGTTTGAGTTCACTGTTATAATATTTGATTATCCTGCATTCTTTTGTTGATGCCCTATTTGTGAGGTTGAGTTTTTGTAGTTGCAGTAATAAAAAAGCAAGTACTGCATGAAAATCAGTGTGGAATTATAAATCAGGATAGTGATAGTCAATAGAATTTCAAGCCATTCAGTCCTGACGATGGCACACATCCCATAAGTATGTGGTTATTGAGGACAAAAATTAATTTTTTTTTCAACTTGCATATTTGTCATTTCAAATGACTCTTAAATTGTTAAGACATAAAGAGTCATTAAGGATTTTGGACCTAATATGTAGTTAAAAATAGAAACTCATAGATATTTTAAAAACTAGCAATACATTCAGAGCTTCATGCATCAAAAACACTTTAGAATCTCTAACATAGGGTTTAGACCAGTGTCCTTAGGTTGTAATCTCAGTTTAATTGACTTGAAACAAGTTAGAGAAACTCCCTTCTCTTACTTGAAAAATGTGGGCAAAATATTAAGCATTTCATGGGTGATTTTTTTTCTTTGATAATTAATTGCTTTTATGTAAATAAAGCATGTAAAAGAGGATAAGGCACATGTTAATACTAGCTAAATAAGTCTCATCTAGAAACATAAAAACACACTGGATGAACCATGTTTTGAAACTTAAACTGACAGTTCTTAAGTAATGAACTTGTAACTGCTTTAGTAGCTATACTATATGTTTCATTACAGTGTTATAAAGTTACATGAAAACACAGAGTAAAATGTGACCAATTTTTATTTAATATAACTAATCCTTGTTTATTTATTTATTTTTATTTTTTGGAAACAGGAAAAATAAATAAATAAATAAAAAT
Source organism: Cebus imitator (assembly GCF_001604975.1). Lineage (NCBI taxonomy): Eukaryota > Metazoa > Chordata > Mammalia > Primates > Cebidae > Cebus > Cebus imitator. The sequence continues at coordinate 590,109 of NW_016107350.1, read as the reverse complement.
GAGGGAAGAAAATAACAAACAAGCAGCCAACCAATATTTCATTTAAACCCGTGAATAGGTGTGATGTGGTACTGATAAGAGCGTATATTTTGTGTATTTAAAGTGGAGAGTTCTATAAATGTTTATTAAGTTTACTTGTTTTGTATCTGAGTTCAAGTCCTGGATATCCTTGTTAATTTTCTGTGTCATTGATCTGTCTAATATTGATGCTGAAGTCTCCCACTATTATTGTGTGGGAGTCTAAGTCTCTTTATAAGTCTTATGTATCTGGGTGTTCCTGAATTGGGTGTGTATATATTTAGGATTGTTGGCTCTTCTTGTTGCATTGATCCTTTTACCATTATGTAATGTCCTTCTTTCTCTCTTTTGATCTGTGTTTCTTTAAAGTCTATTTTATCAGAGGCAAGAATTGCAACTCCTGCTTTTTATTTATTTATTTATTTTTGCTCTCCATTTGGTTGGTAAATCTTTCTCCTTGAGTCTTTGTGTTTCCTTGCATGTGAGATGGGTCTGGATGCAGCAGACCCCATGTTTATTTTTTTAGGGAAATTTCTGTTCATCAAGCACACATGTAATTGAAAACACTGATTAATAAAAGTATCTGAAATTATTTAAAATATTAGCGTGTAGATTTTAATCTATAGTCTCATAAAATCTTCTAAAATAACAGATAATCTAAACATTGTGATAGTTTATGGATGCAAATATAGATGTTATTATACTTTTTCAAAATATAAAAGAATGATCGATGTCAAACTGGGTATATTGTTTGGCAATTTATTGAAGAAAGGACTGCATTTAGGGATTTCATAAAGGCAATTTAGGGTATAGATGACGTGTCTTACTATGGCTTGAGCATACTGACTCATTATTATTATTATTATTATTATTATTATTGAGGCAGAGTATCACTCTGTCACCAGACTGGAGTGCAGTAGCATGATCTCTGTACATTGCAACCTCTGCCACCCAGGTTCAAGCAATTCCCCTACTTCAGCCTCTGGAGCAGCTGGGATTACAGGCTCATACCACCATACCCGGCTACTTTTTTGTATTTTATTAGACAGGGTTTAACCATGTTGGCCAGGATTGTCTGGATCTCCTGACCTTCTTATCCACCCACCTCGGCCTCCCAAAATGTTGGGATTACAGGTGTCAGCCACCCAGTCTGGCTGGTTCTTTTATTATTTTTATAAAAGTGTACTTAGGTATCTTATGTTTTAATACTTTTTAAAAATAATTTATAAAAACAGAGACATAATTATAAAACATAGCCCTTGCTTTTGAAATGCAGAGAAGCTTAGCAATATATCTACATCCTTACTTTACATTTACATTACATTTCTTTCTGATATCTCAGAAACATAGGAATTTCAGTTGCAGGAAACTGTGAAATTGCATCTCCTGCTGAAGTCTTACCCAGAGTAAACTAACTTTTTTTGTTAATAAGCATGAGAACGTTTGTCTTTAAAAATTGCACTGAGTAAATTATTATCATATTAAAATACGAAACAGTTTTAATTTTGCTATTATACTTTGAAATTATCTCATACAGTGAGATTTATAAGGAAGCAAAAACAAGGTGGTAACATTTTGGATGAAACAGTTATGACCATACTAGGTTCCTTCACCAATTTTCCTACTGTGATTGTATGGCTGAGTGTCTGAGTAATGCTGTTAACCCATTCAGAATATTAAACCTAATAAGATTTCCTTTAAAGTATGAAAGTCAAGCTTTGGGGCATGAAATAAAGTACAAACATGGAAAATGGCAGATTGTTTCTGATTAGTCTGACAGGGCAGCAGGTCTGACTGAAACTTATTCTTGCACCATCATTCTGAAATAAATTTGTCAGAAAATAAGGCTACTTGCCAAGTTTCATAATGGTCGCAAGCTTATATCTACTTTTTCAACAATCATTTGTGATTAAGAGCTGATATTTAAAAAAGTTTGATAGAATTTATTAGTTCTAACATTAAGTCACTGAAATATTATGTGTATGTATATACATGTATTTATGAAACTTACGGATACAGCAGCATTAACTACCTTTCTGCTGTATAAATTCTCTATCAAGCTGTTGAGCATACTGTTATTTTTAATATTGTTATTTTATAAAATAAAATTCATTTTTAATTTTTGTTAGATAGTTGGATTATTATTGTTATTTTTTTAACAGAGTTTTGCTCTGTCACCCAGGCTGGAGTACAGTGGCATGATCTGGGCTCACTGCAACCTCCAACTCCCAGGTTCAAATGATTCTCCTGCCTCAGCCTCCCAAGTAGCTTGCACTAGAGGCATCCATCAACACACCTAGCTAATTTTTGTATTATTAGTAGAGACGGGTTTTCACCATGTTGGCCAGGCCAGTATCAAACTCGTGACCTCAGGTGGCCTTCCCGCCTTGGCCTCTCAAAATGCTGGAATTACAGGCATGAACCATCGAGCACAGCCTCTCCTCTTATCTTTAAACCACGTGTGTATTTCTTTGCTTTTCTTCTCTGGGCCCAATCTTGAATATATTCAAGATGGGCACCATCTTGAATAGCCTTGGAGTCTATAATTTGTAGTATTTTTAAATGAAGGCTTTACTCGACGAACTTCTATTAAAATGTCAAAATTGACACAAAAAGGGGCATTACGCTGAGGAAAAAAACTCATCTCAAAAGGCATATATTAATAAATTCACATAACATTTCCTAAATTTGAAAAAAAAATAGAGAAAGAAAATAGATGTAGTGGGTGTCAGAAGAGAGAGACAGGGAGGATGGGTGTTGCTACAAAGGGGTAGCATAAAGAAAATCTTTGTGGTGATGGGATAGTTCTACATTCTGATTGCTGTGTTGGTAAAATGAATTTATACATGTTATAGGTGACAAGGAACTACATAAACATTTTAAACTAATGTCGCTTTTCTGGTTTTGATATTGTTTTATTTTTAAGCGAAATATAACTAATGGGAAAAATTATATAAAGCATAGATAAAACTTCTTTGTATGATCTTTACAATCTCCCATATGTCTAGAATTATTTTAAAATTAAATGTTTAAAAGTGATAAAATAACAATCTTGTAAAAATAATTATAATATAAAACCATCTTAGTGCTTAATTTGAACATCAGGTAAATAGGATTTGAGAAAATGTTTTATCTTCTTGAAAATTCACAGGTGATGCAGCTATGAATAATGAGACTAAAGCCCCACCTTATCAAAGCTAATTAGTTTAGTAAATTCATTAGTGCAAGTAGTAATTTAAGTGAGAAAATATAGCTTGACATTAATTTACAAATATATTTATCAAACACCTGAGCATGTATTCAAGCCTACACTATTCCATAAATTTTAATGCAGTTATGCTTTCAGTCCTGAGAAGTATAGAATCCTGTGAAAAAATTTGACCCATACATATATAAAATAAATAGTAGATAAATGAAATGTGTATATCTGTTTTCAAGACTCATCAATAGTAAAGCCATGAAAACCCCACTTTGTTCGAAAGATAACAAAGGGACCCAATTATGGCAATAAATTTTAAAGCCTGATAGGTGGGGAAACAATTACCTAGCAATAGTATTTGAAAAATTCTGAAAGTTTCTCGGAAAAAAAATTGAATTATTTTGCCAAAACTCTATGTTACATAATTGCAAAACACTCAAGACCACATATCCAGAAAATAATTGGATGTACATATTGGAAGTCTAGGATTGTGAAGTGTTACAAAAATAAGTTATAAAGTAACATTAATACCATTTTTCCTGGAAATGATTTTAACTGCCAGTGACGATATTTAGAACATTAGAAACTTCCTTATCCAAGTGAGTTGTTCTTAGAACTTCAAGTTTCTGGTGAAAAATCAATAATGTCACCAACACAGTTGATAGACCAAAAAACAAACAAACAAAAAATCACTACATGAGCCACTAGAAAGTGAGCTGAAAAATAAGCCAAGTGTTGGTGTTTCTTGTTTCTTATTATTTTGCTATGACAGAATATCACAGGCTGGGTCATTTATAATGAGCATACATTTATTTTCTCATAGATTTTGAGGCTAGTAAGTCAACATCATGGTGCTGGCATCTTTAGAGGGCCTTCTTGCTGCATCATCACATGACAAAAGGCAGATAGGAAAGAGACAAAAGAGGCCAAACTTGCCCTATCATAAGGGCACCAATCCCACCCAATAGGGTCACAGCCCCCAAGTCACTGTCACCACCCAAAGTTCTCACTTTCTAATACCACCACAATGGCAAGGAAATTTTAGCACAAATTTTGGAGAGGACATTTGAACCATAGCACCAAGGCAACTGGAAGCAATAGCCTTTCAATAAATGAATGGATAAACAATCAGACAATGAAATATTATACAGAGCTAAAAATAAATGAGCTATCAAGTCATGCAGAAACATAATGGGACCTAAACTGTAGTTTGTTAAGTGAAAGGAGCCAATCTTAGGAAGCTATATTCTACTGTATGATTCCAACTATGTAACCTTCTAGAAAAGAAAAAAACTATGGAGATGGTTAAGAAGTCAGTCATTACCAGGAATTAAGGAGTTGGAATGAGGAGGAGGGATAAATAGGTCAACAAAAAGGCTTCTTAAGACAGGGAGTTTACTCTGTACACTATAAAGGTAGATACATGTCACTGTACATTTTCCAAACACACGGAATGTACAATACAAAGAGGAAACAATTGATGAATCAATTAATTGATGACACATTGATCTTAAGTAAACATTGTGTCAATATTGGCTCATGAATTGCAACAAATGTACCACATTAGCATTTGAAATTAATATTATATTGGTGAAAAACTAATTGTGTCTTGTTTCATTACTTTAAAAAAAAAGGCAAAAATTGCAATTACTTTTGTACCAACCTAATAATAGAGGGAATTTTGTGTGGACGAGAGGTTATATAGAACTGTCTACACATCACTCAATTTTCCTGTAAACCTAAAACTGATCTAAAAATTTAATTAATTAAAATAGTCCAAGGAATAAGGGAGTTTAGATAAGTGGATTGGTCATTTTTTTCTTTATTTAACAAGTGTTCACGTAATGATGTAGATGGACCAGGCACTGTGCTGATTATTGAAGAAAACAACGGCAACAAGATAGATACGGTCTATGCCCGTATAAAGCTTATAGTTAACTATTTCCACTAAGTCTAGTGTGAAATTTAAATGAGACACTGCAATTAGCACTGTATACATCTTTGCTTTTTGCTATATGTACTTAACACACCATGTGATCCCTTATCCAACACTCATTTAAATTTGTAATTACTTGTTTATTATCTAAATTCTTTATTTGAATATAATCACCAAATGGCAGAAACACTTTTTTCACCACTGTGTAGCTACTAGCTAGCCTAATGCCAATACCATAGCTGACATATGCACAAATACACATGCATGAGTCTATATAAAGTCTAAAATTATATATATACTTATATATCATAAAGTACATCCAAAGGAATAATAAAAATAAAAATGAATTCAAATAGTGATAAATGTGGAAGTAGATATTGTGTAGAAAATTTACTTGAAAGTAAAGCACAATATAACTGTTCAGTAGTGAAGTGAAGAAGTCATAGAGTTCAGAAAAAGGTAGTTTAGACATTTTTAAGAAAAAAAAAAAAACCTCATGAGTATTTTTGTAGGTGGATGTTACAAGGAAGGCTAGGAGAATAAAGCTCAATTAAAATGGGTGAGGAACAAGCAGTTCAGGGATTAATCAAATTTCAAGACGGTGCATGTTTTATGAATCTGGTCCAAACATTACCATGTTTTTTAAAATTCTTAAAATATTATTTTTATTTAAATTCCTTCAATGTATTTCAATGGCAATTTATTTTTAAAAGCAAATAACCACATTTATTAATTGTATTTAGAATTTTAATGGGGACAAGTAATGAAAAGAGTTGAACAAAGATTTCTAATTCCTGTTTTAAAAAGTGGTTTAGGCCGGGCGCGGCGGCTCACGCCTGTAATCCCAGCACTTTGGGAGGCCGAGGCGGGTGGATCATGAGGTCAAGAAATCGAGACCATCCTGGTCAACATGGCGAAACCCTGTCTCTACTAAAAATACAAAAAAATTAGCTGGGCGTGGTGGTGCGTGCCTGTAATCCCAGCTACTCAGGAGGCTGAGGCAGGAGAATTGCCTGAACCCAGGAG
>NW_016107350.1:563694-583894 GCF_001604975.1 Cebus imitator | reverse complement strand
AGTGAAACTCCGTCTCAAAAAAAAAAAAAAAAAAAAAAGCGGTTTAATGGTGCACTATTGTTGGCACTCTAGAATGCGCAAAATTTTCAATAGTTTATTTTGAATAAAAGCCACACTACAGAAGATGAACTAAAATTAATCTTATTTTACACTAAAATGTTGAATGGTATATTTGTAGTCTTTTTATTTGTTATATCCAACTGATGTAAAATATGTTTCTCTAGTGAGTTATTTATTTACAGAAACATGACAATCATTTGTAAAGATAATTTACTTTCTTTTTATTAAGCATTGTGAAAGATATGTCCTAAATTATCAGATATTTTAGTTATTTGAAATTTTTCATATATGCAGAGTAATATCTATAAGATCAATATTGAATAATCAGCTTACTTTACTGATCAAAAATATGCTTCTGCAGATATCCATCAATTATAATCAGTAGTAAAAAAGGTAGTTAATAATCTTGGCTAAAAGTGTTATTTAATATTGATGAAATAATTTAAAATATGTAAAAATATACTTAGTATATTTATTTGATATGCCTTACTTATCTAATTAAAATACATATATATGAGCATTTTATTCACCAGATTTATTGCACATACAGGTATACATGTCCAGAGGATAAAAAGATTGTTGGCATTAACTTCATATGCGGTATAATTGATGACTTCTAATAAAAATGATTTCATGTGGAAGATAATTGGGTACATTTGCATATTACTTATTTTTTTTTGTCAGTGACCAGACAGTGAGCGTCCTGACAAGGTGAAACCGGGATGCAGTCTTTGGTGTCCCTCGGACTGTAAATTAAAAACATATTCTGACTTCTGAGAAGTCAGGGTCTAGCAGTAAAGAGCTCAATCGGCAAATCCTTTACCAATTCAAAAAAACAAATAAATGAAACCTCCAGCAAATGACTTATTAACTAAAACAAAACACAGAAAGAGAACATGATGACACTGACTTAAAGTAGAAAGTGACACTTTTGGCTAAATAAATAACACTCTTAAGGCACTTCAAAATGGTTCAGAAAACCATATTGCAGAAAACAAAGAAAGAGGAGTTTAGAAAGTCCCAAGCCATTTCAAGAATAACCAAATATTTTGAGAGTAATGAGGAGAGGGAATTAGATGTGAAAACTGAGAATAAAATCCTAAACCCCTCACCGAGTGATTTTCTCTCAGCCAATGGGGCTTCAGAGAAATCTTAAAAACTGAGTTTCTGGCCATAATAGGGAGGCTGGACTAGCCTCAAGATTCATTATATGCTCTTCTTTTGGGAGTTGACCAGAATTGATAAATAAATAAATATATATTATATATATAAATAAATGAATATTATATATATATTTTATATATATATATATATATATATATATGTATGTATATGTATATGTGGAGAGAGAAAGAGAGATGAACAAAGTAGAGAGTTTGTGGCAATAAGATATTAAATTTTAAACAAAGACCTAAGGCCATGTAAGGCCAAGCCATCAGTCTTGCTACATAGCATCTTTCTCTTAAAACATTCCGTTCTACTGACTCCAAGTTTAGATAGACATTTACTCCATTGACTAAGTGGAAATTAAAGAATGTTTGAATCCACCTGAGATATTCTGCTTCAAGATATCCTGCTTTGTGGGAAACCAATGTTTATGTTTAACATAGTGGTATACGCATTTGCCTGTAACTTTTGCCTCCCTGAAATGTATAAAACTAAACGGATCTGAGTACCTCAGCTGCACTTTCTCAGAACTTCTTGAGACTGTTTCTCCAGGCTCCAGTCACTCATATTGGCCCAGAACGAAGCTCTTTAAAAAACACTGTACAGAGTTAGGTTTTTCCACTTGCAAATAAAAATAGCATAGTCATCAGGGGGTACATTTCAGTGGTAGAAGCTTGTGGCATCGATCACGTTGGGGTTACCACCTGAGACATCCATCACAACTTTCAGGGGTCTGTCCTGCAAACCCTGACTCCATGACAGATGAATACAATACACTCACACATACAGTAAAGTGCATGAGTGGGCTAGGGATGTTGTCAGCTGCTCTCACAGGACTATTGCAGCTATCTGACTCCTCATAGCGGCTTCCCTCATATTTATTTACTATAGATTTAATAACAGAGGTTATAAGTCAACACGCTTGTGGATAATTAACATGGTTAAAAAAGTGGTTTTACAAATGATAAATGCTTTGGTTCCAGGCCCAGAACAAATACCATTAACAGATAATTCCCCTTTGACCTCCTCTGAGAGGGTCATCCCATCTGGCGCAAAGTTTACGTGAGTCAACAGAGTAGAGACAAAGGAATGTGTGGTAAACACACTTAACTGAGGAAGCTTCTATTATCCCTAATCTTTACTCTATGACTTAATGCTTTAAGATAAGCACTGGCTGCCTTCCTCCTGTCCCATGAAAACCTTTCAGCCTTCCGAAAGGGTTGAGACTATAATCGTATAACTTCCCTAATATTTCCCTTAACATTTTGCCAACCACTCTGCATGAATCCCAACAGAGGCTCATATGTAATCTCATAATATTCTTCAGATAACTTCTAGGCTTGTCATTTCTAGAACTTCATATTCTTTGGGGAGACTTTCTGCAATTAAGGACATGCTTATGGGAATAAGACAGACATGTTTAATTAGAGATAGCTCCAGAAGGGCAGTCTACCTTGTCACACTCAGGCTTAACATATGTGGTTAAAATATATTGAAAAATGAACTGATTTTCTTGCTAAAGACAAATATGACTCACATAAGATGGGAAGTTTCAAGGAAATTTCTTCCCCATTAAGTCAGAGAAAAGAGAAATTTGGTCATAGCTGCTCGTGTTCAGCCCTAGAGCAGCGACTAGAAAAAGTCAAGACAAGAAGTAGAAAAATTCGAAGAAACTTAGCCAACATAACATAAAAACCTATAATGGAAAAACAAGAGAAAAATAATTATGACCCATGGGAATGCAAACAAATCTATAATTCATATATAACAATATAAAGTGATATAAGAATAAATTTACTGATGTGAAAACTCAGTATATAAACTTTGAGAACATAATATGTTGAGACAAAACACAAGATTTCAAAGATATCAAATAAAACAATAAGGATAAAATAACTTGAATAAGCTAAAATAATATTCAATTATAAATTGCATACATTGGCCTAAAAATAAATGCACAATGTGAAAACAATCTTGAGATTATTGTCAATAATGTTAAAATAATTAAAGAGGATAATAAAGATAGGCTATACAGATAATAAAATATATACAACTGTACTACTGCAAATAAAACAGAAAAAAGACATAATAGTGACGTTTTCTATTTAACATTATCAGTTGACTTGATCCCCAATTCCTATCTTTCTAATAAAATGATTTGCAATCCTGGAAAACTATGAAAACCAATGAAGTTTATTTATTTATTTACCTATTTATTATTCTTTTTGAAATGGTATCTCACTCTATCACCCAGACTGGAGTGCAATGATGTGATTTCTGCTCACTGCAACCTCCATCTTCTGGGATCAAGTGATTCTCCTGCCTCAGCCTCCCAAGTAGCTGGGATTACAAATGCACCAACATGCCTGGCTAATTTTTGTATTTTTAGTAGAGATGAGGTTTCACCATGTTGGTCAGGTTGGTCTCAAACTCCTGACATCAGGTGATCCACCTGCCAAGGCCTCCCAAATTGCCGGTATTTCAGGCATGAGCCACGATGCCCGGCCACAAATCAAGTTTTATATACATATTTTGGCTTGGAAACAAGAAAGCAAAAATTTTACATTGCATAAACATAGAGAAAACTCAATTATCATGTAATAAAATTAACTAAAGCTAAAAGCCTTTCCTAATGGTTTTCTGCAATGAGTATAAGCCTAAGAGACTGAAAAACAGAGGCTCAAAGATTGAAAGAAAAACAGTGACACATCCTCTGATCCAAACTATCTAGAAAGTCAGCAATATATTCATACTTCAAGAGAAGAAATATTTTTTTCTCACCCCTCCTAGGTTCTGTGATTGAAGACCTGTGAATTAAACTGACAAAAGGTAAATTAGAGAAACAAACACATGTAATCATATTTGAATGAAAATTCACAGAAAAATATATGACTCATAGGAATAATTACATTTGTTGTTTATGTAGAAACTTAATTGGGCAACAGGAGGGAGAGGATGGCACTTAAGAGAATACAAATTGCTATTTGGAAAGATAAATGAGCCCTTAGGAGAACAGAGGGGAAACATGATAGTTCTGTGGCAATGGAGGTTTAAGGTGGTGTAGAAACTTCTCATCTCCAGTAATAGTCAATCTTGCCTGACTGCTCTTTGGAGAAAATTTTTCACAATTGTGTTCTTTTCATTCTTCTGGAAGGTTCTGCTTTTGGGCAGATGGGAGATTTCAGGAACTCAAATGCCTTCTATTTGAAATCATTCTTTATTTTTTATTTTGCCTGGAATGGTGTATTCTGGGCCCAGTCAATATGTAACTGGGTCCACTGCTGTCCTATTAATACAAAAATTAACAGGAAAATATCCAAAGACCTGGATAGCAGCAAGAAAGGCCCTCAACAGTTCAGGATTGTCTCATAAGACAATTTCAGCATTATAACGTATTTCCAAAATGATTGTGGTGGTACCAAATCACACTTCTTAGTGAGGCTGGAATGTACTAGAAAAGGAACACAGAAATCATTCTTGAATGCTAAAAGAATAAAAATATATATAAATATTTTTGTGCATGCATACATGAGGTATGTATGTGTATACATATATACAATTTTATATCTTTATGTGAATATAGTAGATTCTACCTACAGTCAAACAGAAAACTACAATGCACAATAACTGTAGACCATGAGGTTTGCATTGCTACAATAACAAAATAATTATTACTAAGAAATAATTTACTATAATATTAAAGGACAAAAGTATTTGTCTGCTGAGAATCAAAGATGCAATAAACTGTTAAATTTACTCTCCAAATCTGTTAATTTTAAAAAAAAAATTTAGTTTCAGATAGTTAAATAAAAAACAAATTAAGAATGTATTATGCATGGAAAGCTATACACTTTATGGCAAGGACCAATCTGTCTTTGAGGAAAAAAGTGGACTTTCTAGCACTAAAAATATACTACTACTTTTTAAAATATCTCCATGTAGAAAGGTACAGTAGACAAGAGAGTGCTAAGGAAATACCTAATTAAATCACCCCTAACACAACATAGAAAAATAACAAGATAGGAAATAAGAAACAGAAGTTCACAGAGAATTTTGTGAAGAAAAGAATAATACATCATAACATGCATCTAAAAGGACTTCTTGAAGGGATTAATTTAGAGACAGTAGGACATAGGTAACAACTCATAATTTTAGATTCTCATTTTTCTAGAAATCAAGAGAATGAGTGACAGATGTGGAAAATTGGGTTACTGTACTGTCAAGGCGTTTAGGATGGGTGTACAGTTCTCAAAGACACTGAATTAGTCACCTCCAATTATGAACATTTTCTCTTTTTCAAAAACAATAGATAATATTATACACTATGTGTGTCATTTACATGAAAAATTTGGGAAACTCTCTTCTAGGCCATATATACTGACACACAGAGCCTAAATACCTACTGTAGCTACTCAATTTCTAGTCACTAGTGATGATGCACCAGTGAGCCAACTGAACCACACATCTTCCCACTCATGTGAAGATTTTATTTTATTTGTGTGGAGAAAGGAAATTAAGCAAATAAGCAATGAACATGGAAAAATTCAGGTGACCTTAAATGCTACAAAGAAAAAAATATTACATGTGAAGACTGCATTTTCCATTGAAGGCAACCGAAGTATCTCCCATCCACATGTTTTCTAGAGCCTTGCCACTGTGTCCTCAAGAGGAAAATTCAAATCCCTATCTATTGAGTTTGAGCTGGTCATATTACTTATATCCAAATATAAAATGTGATGACACAGTAGTACACTCTATGCCTGTTACTGCAATAGAAATTGGCCTGAAATGTACATTAAAAGTTTGCATACATAAGATATTAATCCACAGATTCTGAATATAATCTTTCATGCCTGTCAATATTTTCAAATGCCTCTAGTTCACATTTTCCATTCTCAAGGAGGCTGAGACAATCAAATTAATTTTTGTAGCTTTCAGACTTTCCAGATGACAGGTGTATTGTTGTGTGTATGAAAGTAAGCTACCTGTGCTGCTCTAAGAACTTTATGTCGAGGGAAAGAGAGTAAGCAAGGTATGATGGCAGAAGTTGAAACCACCACCAAAACGATTATTTACCTTGACCTTGAAAAGGAAATCTTAACCAGAAAATATGAGTGGAACAACACTTTCTCATCTAACTTATAAGAAGAATTTAAGAAATATAAGAAATTATTTGCACATCAGTTATTGAGTGCTGTGGAAGAGCAACGGCATGTGCTTCTGTTACTTTAAAAAGCCTAGCATGTGGCGTGCATGAGCGAGCCTAAAGGTCAAAATATCTGTGGCAGTTCAATGATGGCTTAACAGCAGGGAAATATTTCTAAATACATATATATTGAGAAGGCTTCAGGAAGCATGATTTTTCAATTTCAAATGAACAGACTATGTGTGAATTGTAACTGCTGAAACCAAATAAAAATATCTTTTCACAGACAACTGACAGTGTTTCAAATCACATATTTGCAGGATGAATGAATGTAGTCCTGAAAGAGTTTTAAAAAAGAATAGAAAGAATGATATATGAGGCAAGTTCTATATGAAAGTACACTTAAATAACTAACATCATGGTAAATATTAAGGGAACTGACAGTGACATTGTGTGTGTGTGTGTGTGTGTGTGTGTGTGTGTGCGCGCGCGCACGCACGTTGGATGAGTAGCTGATATGTTAAAATATTTGAAAGAAACAGGACCAACAGCACATATGTGTAATAGTGACTATGTATATATACACAACCAAACATCTTCTATATAAAGAATACATATAAAGTACAGAACAAAATACAGATAACTCTGTGTATGTGTGTGTACACACACATACACAGAGAGAGAGGGAGCAAAAACAATAAAACCAAAAGGGTGAAATTCAACAATCAATAAACCTGGGTTAAAAAAAATATAGTATGTGTGCAACTTCTTTGTGAGTATAACAAATAAATGATAATAATAATGACAAATAAAATGTATCTACATATCAATAATAGCAATAATAAAGGGTTGAATTACAGAATTATAGGGTTGAATTATAGAAATAACTAGAGATCAATCTGAGAGAAGGAGTATAAGGCTCATGTAAGAAACTGATATGTAAGCTTAGGCTTAAATTAAAAGGTGACCAGAAGTAAAATATACATGAATACTTTATATAATTATATACTTTACATATATACTTTATATATGTATATACACCTTATATATATATATACTTATATATATGTGTGCATACATATATATGCTTCTATCTGTATATAAGCATATATATGTATATATACATAAAGTATTTATAAGTATATACATATATGTTTATAAGCATATACATATATACATATTTAAAAGTATATACATATGTTTATACTTTTAAATATATATATACTTATATATATATGTGTGCATACATATATATAAGTATATATATATATATATATATATATATATATATTTAAAAGTAAAAAACATATGCAAAATCCTGAAGGTGAGAAATAAAAGTAATTTGAGGGAATCAAAATGGTTACAAGTGCCAGAGTTGAGAGTGGAGGGAGACCAGGCAAGAAAGGCGAGCCACAGAAGAGTCACAGAGGTCCATTTAGTCCACTTGGAGAAATCAGACTTCATTTGCTGGGGTTAAAGAGCTCTTGAAGTTTTCAACAAAGGAATTACTTGGAAATTATTTTAGTTCAATAGTTTGAGATAATTAAAAGTTGGCAAGTCAAGATTAACAAGACCACTTAAGAGATTGTTGCAGTAATTTAGGTTTAAAATGTATCACTAATTTGAACAAATATACTGGCAGTTGGAATGCAGAGAATGAAATGTACTCAAAACGGAATTTGATGTAGAGGTCACAAGAAAAGAAATGAGGTAAAGATACTGTTAATGTGTTGGGTTTTAGGCACTCTGTTAAATGCAATGAATTAGAAACAAAAACACATTAAGTGCGACTTTCGGATGGCAGTCTACAATTTTTCCCACCCTAAGCACCCAAACATGATCCTGGGTGACTAACTAAAAATGAAATATTCGGGATACAACACTAATTCTCAGTTATATGACATCTGTCTAACAACCAATCAGAGTTACGTATTGAATCACTCAGCCATTCAAAAATATTATATTTCAGAAATCTTTCCTTGAAACACCTGACTCTGAGCTCATGCTTCAGTTTTGTGAACTTTCTGACTCAGTTCTTCCCATCTCATCTGTTCCTAAACTTTACTAAAAATTTCTAATCCAGACTCTTTTATGTTTTCTTTCTTTATTTATTTTTTAATGTTTTTTTTGTTTGTTTGTTTTATCTTGATAGCATGAACTCTGGAGCTAAACTGCCTGGGTTTATAATAAAACTAGTCTCCAATTACATTGTGGAGCAAGTGTGTTTACATCTCTGCACACTGTGCACAGTTTTTTTAATATGCAAACCATTATCACATTCGCACCTGCATACAAGGGTTTTAAGTTCCTGGGATGACAGCACTATGCAACCGAGACCTGGATGGATGGATGGATGGACAGACGGATGGTTGGACGGATGGTTGGACAGAAAGATATGTAGGTAGAGAGATAATTCTATTCTGTATTACCCTTCTTCAAATCTTCATTAGCTTTTTAATGTTGCTCAGAATGAAATGGAAGCCTTTTATTGTGAATTACTTATCTCTATAAAATACAAGTTTAGCTCTCTAAAAAGTATGTGATTTATTCTACTCTTTGAGTAACACTCTTGCAAAGCATAGATGTAACTGAATTATGACTAGTCCATATCCTTCAGTAGATCACAACTCCTTTGGTGAACTCAAACTACATTTTTACCTCAGACTCTCACATTTTCCTGAACAGATAGGTAGTTGATAACTGTTTATTGAACAGATATGTTGCCAATTTACAGCTAAATCTATCCTCCATAGGCTACTCTTTATCTAGTCTACTAGTCCCAAGTAATTGCTGCCTATGTTGTAATGGCTAAGCCTTTTAAGAATGCTTGGCATCCCAGTCTGTCTCAGGATTAAACTTAATTATGTCAAGAGAACTTCCACAGTGGCTTATGTGTATGTGTCAGTCTTCTTCATTAGATTGTAAATCCCTATATTGAAGAAACTGTATTTGATTTACTTCTCTATGCTTCACAGCATCTTAGCACAGTACCTTGCATTTAATCAGCCTTCAATACAAATTGAGTTAAACTGAGTTTTACTTTCCTTCAAAATCCAGCTCAGATGTCACATCTTAGAAAAGACTTCCCTGAGTCTCCCATGCAGAACCAATCATCCCCTATGTTGTAGTAAGGATTGACTTTGACTATGAGAAGGATTAATCTGTCTTTTAAATATGAAAATTTCCTACCTACACACAGAAATGGATATATAACTAAACTGAACAAACTATAGTTTTCTTCTCCTGGGGGTAGGGATACATTGATTTGTCCAGAGCAGGCATTTTACCAAAGCCAGGTCTCTTGGAGGCCTTTGCAAAAATAAAAAAATAAAAATAAACTAACAAATTCAATAATTCAATAAACAAATTGCAAGAGACAGCAAAACAGTGTTAAATTCCCAAATGTTTCTGTTTCTTGCATTTGTGCTTTTATTTCTATTCACTGTTCCGAATAAATTAAAATTATTCAAATGTAGCTTTTGCAACTTGCACCCAATAAATTATAGAACAGTGCAGTTCGTCTTATTAATAAACCAGTAGTGTCTGTCTTTCCTTTCTTCTTTTTTCTGTCATTTCCCCTGTTTTCCTCTTTCCCTCCCTCCCTCCTCCAAACCATTTTTCCTCTCTTCATCCACCTATCCATTTTTTTCTATTTTTTCCCTTTTGTGTGCTTCATCTTTCTTGAAATGTTAACAATATACAATTGGTTCCTAGTTATTCTACCTCACAATAAGTTCCCCAATCTACCTGTATACATCTCTTTCCAATTCTCCCATTCCAGATGAAAAGATACCTTGAGTTAGATGGATGGATAGATGGATGGATGGATGGATGGACAGATAGGTGGTAGATAGATAGATAGATAGATAGATAATTGTATTCTGTATCACCCTCTTTAAAATCTTCCTTAGCTTTTTAATATTGCTCAGAATGAAAATGAACCCTTTTATTGAGAAGTACCTATCTCTATAAAATACAGGATAAGCTTCCTGCCTAACTTTAAAACCTCATCTACTTTCTGCCACCCTTTGTTTAAAGTGATTCAGCCACACAGGTTTTCTCTTGTCCTGTAAACACACTAAGTTTCCCTCTGCCATGAAACTTGTCACTCTTTCTGGTACGATTTGGCTGTGTCGCCACCCAGTCTTATTTTGAACTGTAGTTCTCATCATCCCTGCATGTCATGGGAGGAAACTAATGAGAGGTAATTGAATTATGGGGGGTGGTTACCTTCATGCTGTTCTTGTGATAGTGAGTTCTCATAAGATCTGATAGATTTAAAAGGGTTTTGGTTATTGTAAATAGTGCTGCAATAAACATGAGAGTGCTTGTATCTTTCTAATATCCAGATTTACTTTCTTTTGGGTATACACCTAATAGTATGATTGTTAGATAGTATGGTAGCTCTATTTTTAGATTTTTGAGGAACTTATACACTGTCCTTAATAGAAGTGCTAATTTATAGTCTCACCAACAGTGTATGAGGGCTCCATTTTCTTGATATACTCAACACTATTTGTTACTGTCTGATGTTTGGATAAAAGCCATTTTAACTGGGGTGGGATGATATCTCATTTTACTATTAATTTTCATTTCTCTGATAACCAATGATGCTGAGCATCTATTCCTATGTAGGTTTGCCATTTGTATGTCTTCCTTTGAGAAATGTCTATTCAGATCTTTTGCTCATTTTTGGTCAGATTATTATTATTATTTCCTATATGATGGTTTGAGTTCCTTATATATTCTGGTTGCAAATCTCTTGTCAGATGGGTAGCTTGCAAATTTTTTTTTCTTATTCTTTGGGTTGTCACTTCACATTGTTGATTGATTCCTTTGATGTGCAGAAGCTTTTTAACTTGTTGTGATCCTATTTGCCAGTTGTTGCTTTGATTACCTGTGCTTGTGAGTTATTACCCAATAAAACTTTGCCTAGAACAATGTCCCGGAGAGTTTCCCCAAAGTTATCTTGTATGAGTTTAGTAGTTTGAGGTCTTAGATATTAGTCTTTAAACCATTTTGACTTGATTTTTGTATATGGCAAGAGAAAGAAGTCTGGTTTAATTTTTCTTGATATAGATATCCAGTTTTCCCAACACCATTTATTGAAGAGATCGTCTTTTCTCCAGTGTATGTTCTTGGCACTTTTGTCTACAATGAGTTTGCTGAAGCTGTATTTATTTATCTCTGGATTCTCTATCATTTTCCACTAATCTAAGTGTGTGTGTTTTAAGCCAGGACCATGACTTTTTTGTTACTATAAGTCCGTAGTATAATTTAAAGTAGGTAATGTGCTTTCTCCAGTGTTGTTTATTTTTCTTAGGATAGCTTTGGCTATTCTGGGTCTACTGCAGCTCTATATAAATTTTAGGTTCTTTGTTTCTATTTCAGTGAAGAATGTTATTGGTATTTTTATAGGAATTGCATCCAATCTATATAGATTGCTTTGAGCAGTCTGACCATTTTACCAATATTAATACTTTCAATAAATGACCATGAAATAACTCATTTGTTTGTGACTTCTTCAATTTCTTGTATCAATATTGTATGTTTTCATTATACAGCTCTTTCATTTATTTAGTTAATTCCAAGATATTTTATTTTATTTGTAGCCATCGTAAATGGTACTACCTTCTCAAATAATTTTTCATGTGGTTCACTGGTTGGCATGGAGAAATGCTGATTTTGGTATGCTGATTTTGAGTCCTGCACCTTCACTGAATTTGTATGTCAGTTCTAATACCATTTTGGTGGATTCTTTTTGTGTTTCAAAATATAAGATCATATCATCTACACAGAAGGATAATTTGATTTCTTTCAATCTAATTTGGATGTCCTTTATTTTATTCTCTTCTCTGATTGCTCTAGGGAGGATCCAGTACTATGTTGAAAACAGTGGTCTAAGCAGGCATCCCTGTTATGTTTCCAGTCTCTCAGGAAAAGACTTTCAGTTTGTCTCCATTCAGTATGATACTAGCTGTGGGTCTGTCATGTAAGGCTTTAATTATACTAAGGTATGTTCCTTCTATACCCAGGTTTTGAAGGTTTTTATTGTGAAGAGATGTTGAATTTTTTCAATTGCTTTTTCAGCATCAACTGAAATGATCATAAGAGTTTCGTCCATATTGTTGATATGATGAACTTTTGCACATGTTGAAACTTTCTTGCGTCCCTGGTATAAATCCCACCTTATCATAATGAATGATCTTTTTAATGTGCTGTTGAATTTGGTTTCTTAGTATTTTGTTGAAGATTTTTGCATCAATGTTCATCAGTGATATTAGCTAAACTTTTATTTTTCATGTGACTTTGTCTAGTTTTGGTATCAAGGTAATAGTGGCCATGTAGAATGAATTTGAAAGTGTTTCATTTTCCTCTATTTTTCAAAATAGTTTGAGTAGGCTTGGTATTAGTTTGTATTTAAGTGTTTGGTTGAATTTAGCAGTGATGCCATAGGGTACTAGGATTTTCTTTGCTAGGAGACGTTTTTTATTACAGCTTCAATCTCATTATTTGTTATTGGTCTGTTCAGGCTTTGGATTTTTTTCATGGTTCAATCTTCATAGGTTGTGTGTATCTAAGAGTTTATCCACTTTTTTCATGATTTTCCACTTTATTGGCATATAGTTGCTTATAGTAGACACTAATTATCCTTTGAACTTTCACAGTATTAATTGTAATATCTACCTTTTCATCTCTGATTTCACTTAGTTCTTTTTATCTCTGGTTTTATTTATTTAGGTATTTTCTCATTTTTTTCTTGGTCTGGTTAAAGGTTTGTCAATTTTATCTTTTTTAAAAATTAACTTCTCATTTCATTGTTTTGTATTGTTTTCTTCATTTTAAATTTATTTATTTTGCTCTGATTTTTATTATTTATTGTCTTCTAATTTTGTGTCTTGCTTGACATTGCTTTTCTATTTTTTAAGATGCATCTTTGGATTATTTATTTGAAGTTATTCTTATTTTTTGTTGTAGACACTTAAAACTATAAACTTCCCTATCAGTACTACTTTTAACATTGCTTATGGTGTTATCATTTTGTATTGTTTTGTGTTTTGAAACAGGGTTTCACTCTCTTTTCCTAGGCTGGAATGCAGTGGCATGATTACAGCTCACTGAAGCCTTAACTTCCTTGCCTCTGGTGATTCTCCAACATCAGTTTCCCAAAATAGCTGGAACTATAACTATATACCACCATGCTCAGCTAACATTTTGTATTTTCATTAGAGATGGGGCTTTGCCATGTTGTTCAGGCTGGTCTTGAACTCCTAGGCTCAAGCAATCCACCCCTCTCATCCTCCCAAAGTGCTGGGATTGCAAGTATAAACCACTGTGTCCAGCCCTCAAAAGATTTTGATATGTTCTCTTTCTATTAATTTGTTTCACTAATTTTTAAAAATTTTCTTCTTAATTTCTCATTAACTCCCTAGTAATTCAGGAGTATATTGTTTAATTTCCATGTATTTGTATAGCTTCCAGAATTCCTCGTTATTGATTTATTTCATTTTCATCAGAGAGGATGCTCAATATTATTTCAATTTTTAAAATATTTTAAGACTTGTTTTGTGACTTAACACATGGTTTATTTTCATTTTATTGTAGTCCTCACAGTCTGGCCTTGTTTATACTAATCCTTCTTAGGAAGGTCTTCCAGTTACTCAAAAGGACTTCAATGTTGTTATCTAAGCTGCGTCTGCATTAAGAGGGACCAGGAGCCCAGTATTGCCTTCATGGTACTGGATAAGTTCCAAAAGAACTCTCTGAATTCCCATGACAAGACTCTTGTTCTCTTGCATGACTTTTCCCAAATGGTATCTTTCTGTCTGTTCTGAGCTGCCTGGAGCTACAGGTATGGCGACACATGCATTCCTGTGGCCTCCACCAGTAGAAGTGCCCTGGGTCAGACCTGAAGCCAGAAGAGCACTGGGCCTCACCCAAGGACTGCTGTAACCACTCCTGGCTACTATCCATGTTCATTAAAGGGCCTACGGCTCTACAACCAGCAGGCGGTGAAGCTAGCCAGGCCTGTGTCCTTCCTTCAGGACAGCAAGTTCCCCTAGGCCCCAGGTGAGTCCAGAGGTGCCATCCAGGACCCAGAGACTGCAGTCAAAAACTTTAGAAATCTACCTGGTGTTCTATTGTATTGCAGCTAAACTGGCAATCATCCCACAAGATGCAGTCCTTCCCACCCTTCCCTCTTCTTTCCATAGGCAGAGGACCCTCACCTGTGACCACCGCCAACACAGACCCAAGGAAAGAATTGCCAGTCTATTCCTGATATTCCCTTAAGGCCCAGAGGATCTTCAGTCAGCTTGTGGGGAATGGGAATGCTAACTGTCCTGCTACTCACCAGAGGCCCAAGGAGAGTACTTCCAGGGTATTGCTGATATTCTCTTGAGGCCCAAGGGATCTTCAGTTAGCTTGTGGTAAATACTGCCTGGCCTGCAAGTAACCCTTCAAGGACTTGGGGTCCCTTCTAGCAAAGGCAGGTCCAGAAATGCTATCTGGAGACCCTAAGAGCCTGCTGGGTCCTCTCTACCCTGTGGTCAAGCTGGTACCTAAGGTGCAAAACAAACTCCCCTTTACATTTCCCTCTGCTTTTCTCAAGCAGAGTCTCTCTCCACAGCCACCACAACTGGAATGTGCTGGGATATACTTGGAGCCAGCACATTGCAGAGTTTCACCTAAGGCCCACAACAAACTACCTGAATATCACTGCTGGTTATTCAGGGCCCAAGAGCTCTTCAGTCAGCAGGTGATGGGTATGGACAAGACTAGGTCCATCCCTTTAAGATCGTGGGTTCTCTTTTAGCCCAAGGTATGTCTAGAAATGTTGTCTGGGTTCTAGGTCCTGGAAAGAGGTTCTCATGACTCTCACTAGTGCCCTATCCTACTGTGGCTGAGCTGGTATTTGAGATGAAAGACAAAGTCCTCTTTACTCTTCAAGAGGAACAAAGGGGTCACTTTTGAAGCTGTGGGCTGCAGCCTGAGATTGAGGCAAAGGCAGTTCAAATACTCCCTTAGCCACCCTAGCTGGTGTCTCAGTAGATTGTATGCTCCCCACTTCCACTGGCTCTGAGACCAGTTCAGCACTAGGACTCACCCAGGAGTTGCAGTCCCTGTAGCCTAGATTGGCTTTTGAGTTTATTTTGAGCCACGCACTTTAGCTCATGATGGTGAGGCTTGCCAGATCTCATTTCAACCACTGGAGTGGATGATTCTTCTCTGCTGAAGGCGGCTGATTTAAATATCTCCTCCACGGGCAGGCATCAGCTGAGTTAGGCTGGTTTTTCTTTCTGCTGTAACAATGCAACACAGAGTTCAATGCAATGTCTTACAGTTGTGATTATTCAGGGCCCAAGAGCTTTTCAGTTAGCAGGTGGTGGGTATGGCCAGGACTTCCCGTTAAGGCCCAACGTATGTCTAGAAAGGTTGTCTGAGGCCTAGGTCCTGGAAAGGGGGATCTCATGACTCTTACTGTGGGAGGAGTAGCATCAGCAATTATAGTCTGTCTTTCCTACCCTTTTCAGTACCTCTTTTGTAATGCGGAGCTACAACCGGATACTGTGATTGCTAACCTGATTTTTAGTTCTTATGAATGTCCTTTTTTGTGTATAAATAATGGTTAAATTGATGTCCTTGCAGGGGGAATGATTGTTGAAGCCATCTATTTGGTCATCCTGCTCTGCCCCTTAATAAATGTTTCTTATATCCCCATGCCAACTCCACTCGTTTCTTCTGTACTCATTATATACAAGCTGTCTAAAATAACATCAGAAAATTACATATTATTTGCATATAACGCCTTGCCATGGGGTGTTCTGAGTGCTCTGAAGAGCACAGAAAATCCACAACTGACATTTTTAAATCCTGCTGTGCAATGTTATTAAATAAGTAATTTACCTAATTAGCAAATGTAGGTTTACTCCAAATTCCTAGGCACAATTTCTACTTGTGGTTCAAAAAATAAAATCTTTGGTAAAAAAAAAAAAAAGTATTATTGTTTTCATATTATTACTGTTAAATTAATACATTTATGCTGGTTTTACTTTAGTCTTTAATAATAAACAAATATAAAATCACGAAAAACTCACATCTTGAAAGACGTAAAAGAAGTTAAAATTACAGACTTGAAACAGGGAACTAAGTAGGCCTGTTGGGTCTTTCACTTCCAGACTGTGTGACTTTGAGAAAATTACTAAAATTTCCAGGTCTCTCTGTTTTTATTTCTGTAGTAAGAATAATAATATTATCAATGTCATATTTATACAAATTACGCATTTGGTGGTAGACTTGTTAGTACTAAATCTATAATTGCTTGGATCCCCATTATGAATTGTTTGTGACCCTCCCACCCCAAAATGTTGAAGCCTTGTCTTCTGATAGTGTTGAAAGGTAGGATCCTAGGAATATAATCAGCTTTAGATGAGGCCATGATGGTGGAGGCCCCATTAAGGGATTTATTTCCTTATAGGAAAACATCAGAGCTTTCTCTCTTTGCTATATGAGATTAGAGAGAGAAGGCAGCCACCTGCAAGCTGAGAATAGAGCTTTTACTAAGAATTGAGTCTGTCACATCTTGATCTTGGACTTTCCAGCCTCCAGAACTATGAAAAATAAAGGTCTGCTATTTAAGCCACTCAGTCTTTGTGTTTTCTTATGAAAGCCTACGCTAATTAAGATAATCTTTTTAGGATTTCTGATCACACTTTGAATAGTTAGTACCATATCTTGGTATGTGGGATATCCCTGACCAGCTGAAACCTACACTGTGTGCTCTCTTACAGGTGAACCAGAAGTGACTAGAAAATTACGTCCCTACAGAGAATATCCCTTCAGCAAAGCCTGACAAGTCTGGAGTTACTAATATTTTGATTCCCATTCGTCTTGGCCATCATATATCAAAGGCATGTGTTCTGTGTCATGTCCCAGCACGATCTTGCAGGATTACTCCAAGGGAGCCAGCTGTCTAATACATCCTCTTGGCTCGCATTGCCTTCCCTGTACTACTGCCACACTCACCTGCCAGGGTGTATTCATCCCAAAAAAGAAATTAAATTTTAGTTTCTTTTCCTAGAAAGACGTGGACCTAAGAAACAACTAAAGGTATGAAAAGATGGCAATGCAGCAATCTCTTGTAACATCCCACCACCCCACTACCCTAGCTCATTCATCCTGTTGCAGCATTGATTTTATTATTATTAATGCTGTGACTTTAGGAAAATCATCAAGTGTCACTGAGTTGTTATCTTTAAACCAGAGCTATTAATGTTAAAAACTACCATGGTTTCAATCTTCAGAGAAAAATTACTTATATAAAAATTGAGTAAGAAATATTTGAGGTGATAGATACCCCATTTACCCTGATGTGATTATTATGCTTTGGATGCCTGTATCACAATATCTCATGTATCCCATAAATATATACACCTTCTATGTACCCACTGTTAAATCTCTACTTTGTGTTTCATACAAGTATGACAACAAGAAAAAGGAAATTTATGTGTGAAAGTGAGCGTTAGTAAAAAATGAGAAAAACTTTCCTAATTGTACATTAAATATGTGTTTGCTTAGGAACACCTATTTCTCATTCTCTGTCATTGTCGTACTCATGTTAATCAAGGGTCACCAACTGCTGAATCACACCTGCAGAATAACAGGTGCAGCTGGGAGAAAACTAGGCTCAGAACTGTCAAATAAAAGTTTTAAACCTGGAACAGGAAACCACCTCTGTGCTCTCATCTAGGTGTGAACATCTAGTTGTCTAGCTTTTGGGAATGATCGCTTCTAGACTACTTTTTCTAACTTCATAAAATTACCTGTTTGTATCTTTCTTTTTATTAAAATATATTTTATTTGGCAATTCTCTATTCAACGTCTGATGATGTTATACAACATTAATATATTAAGACTTCTGATAATATAATGACTGCTTGTCTACACTGATCCTAACCTAAATATTAATTTCTCACATTATTCATAGCTTTGTTGATGATGTCACATTATTTTGAGCTTCATTTTTGTTGTAAATCAGATTGAAGCAAGTTCAGTATGCACTACTGTATGACTTGTACAAGTGTTATGAGAGAACACTCATACAACGTAGTGAACACTCATTCAGCAAGTGAAGCAACTTCGTTACTGACAGATAAGCAACAAAGGACAACAGAAATGCAGAATTCATAATGAGCCACTCACTCAAGGCTCAGGAAAGCTTTCTAGAAAAGACAATCTCAACTACATGTCCCCCACCTCATACTGCAGTTGAGGGATCCCAAAAACACTCTAACCTGAGTTTTATACTCTGGAGGAAAGTGGGGTCATGGGGCTAACATACTGTGGGGCACGCTGTTCTAGGAGAAATGGGAATAGAGCCTAGCTTTTCCAGAAAGTCTCTCCTTGTCTCAGAATAATGCATTCCTGGCGCATTCTACAGTTTTTCTGAGAACTGCAAGGAAGAAAGTGGGGGAAAAGCTGGCTTAGCCAAAACAGCCAGGGGCCATCTTGCACATGCTGCAAATAAACTTGTTCCCTAAATAATCTTGTATTATTCATCAGTTGCCTATGGAACCATATTATTTTAAAAATTGAGTTATTATAAACCATAAAACATAAAAATCAAACACGCTGAATGTGAATTCAATTATCTGATCATTTCTTTATGTCTGATTAACAGGACAATAATTGTGTAATCACTAGAATGTCTTCTCTGTTTTTGCCTAACAAGTTATTCACAAATTTAATATGGATGAGTTGCTGATTTTGTATGAAACAAATAAGGATAGACACAAGATCACAATTAACTTTTATCATAACAGTAGGCAAACAAACAACTAAAAACATTTGTCTTAATTTTTTTCTCTCTTTCAAGAATAAATGCTTATCATTCATAATTATAGTACGTACTAATTCCGTTGGGATAGTTTTACTGGAAATTATACTATTTATATTTGCCTTTATATATCTTTGCAAATTTCTCCTCTTTGTAAAAAACTTCAAGCCCAAGGGATGGTTTTTAATTTTTACAATTGTAATTAATATGTTAAAATAAAAAGAAATCTGGATCTTTGAAAGTAAACTGAAATTTAAAAAGGTAAGAATATAAGAACTAGGTCTAGCTATGTTTGTGAAAAATGATTTAATTCTTTATTATATACTTGGATTGTCAGCAGTCTTGGCCAAATATAAGAAATATTGGGGCTTGATGCAACTCAGAACTAGTATTAAATGTAATGAATATACGTAATAAATGGTCTCTGTTAACATGTAAAAGCTGTTAGATATTTAGCCTGAAAAATGGTAGCTGTTTTTCTATTTTATTGAAATAAAAGCAACTAGAAGAAGAAGCATTATATAATTAAATCTATAACCAATAGTGTTATACAATTTCAAAAGTACTATATGATAGGACCATGTATAGTTGCCATGCTCATTGATTAACAGGAGTTAAATATTTGTAATTTTGTATAATTCGAACTAAATATCCAGGTAATGTTCAGTGAAAGTATATATTGATGAAGAGGGGGATAATTGTTTGTATATAGGAAATGTCCAGATTGAAAAATCTCCTGGGCACAACAGAGTGCTTATTAGGAAATTGCAAAGTGATATGTTGTGTCCTATGATATAGATAAACTTTTCCCAATACAAATTTAGACATCGAATTTACAGAACTTGAATTAATTAATGATTTTCTTTTACAAGGCAATGAGTGAAACTTTTAGACAGCTTGGTCAGGATAAAGTTCTTTAACAAAGTTCGTGTGTCAGATAAGATAATGATAGCAGCTTTAATAAAACACTTTCTGTATTTTACAGATCTGTT
>NW_016107350.1:522556-563649 GCF_001604975.1 Cebus imitator | reverse complement strand
GATCTCGGCTCAGCGCAACCTCCGCCTCCTGTGTTCAGGCAATTCTCCTGCCTCAGCCTCCCTAGTAGCTGTGATTACAGGCACGTGCCACCATGCCCAGCTAATTTTTTGTATTTTTGTAGAGATGGGGTTTCACCATGTTGACCAGGATGGTCTCGATCTCTTGACCTCGTGATCCACCTGCCTCGGCCTCCCAAAGTGCTGGGATTACAGGCATGAGCCATTGAGCCCGGCGGATTTCTTTTTTTCATTTGTGTTCAAGTAGATAAGAAATTTGTGTTCAAGTAGACAAAGAAACTGGTTTTGGTTTCAGTAGTCTTTACCATATTACCTTGTTTCCTAGATTGTATTTGGTGACAATTATATGCTGATTGCACTACCTTCTTGATCACCATCACAATCATGATATGTAACCGCAATCACTTCAAAAATATCTCCTTGTGCTCTTTGTAGTCAGCCCCTTCTTCCACCCTCAACTCCTGGCAGCCATTGATCAGTTATTTGTCTGCGTAGTTTTCTTTTGCAAGAAAGGCTTAGAAATATAATTATACAATATGTAGGGTTATTTTTGTCTGTCTCCTTTTAATTAGCCTAATGAATTTCAGATTTATTTGTGTTTTGTGTGTCTCAGAAGTTACCTTTTTTATTTTTATTATTACTGAGTAATATTATGGTGCAATCAATGAATCACGGTCTGGTTACCTATGCACTAGCAGAAGGAATTGGCAATCAGGAGTAAAGTTTTTATAAACATTCACGCACAAAGTTTTGTATAAATTTTAGTAAAGACAAAGGAGAGAGGTTATTGGTTAATATGATAAGTACCATATTTAGCTTCATAAGAAAATGCCAAATGGCTTTACAAAATGACTTATAGGGTTTTTTTTTTTAATTTTTTTTAAATGATGTCTCGCTCTTGTCCCCCAGGCTGGAGTGCAATGGCACGATCTCCTCTCAATCCGTCTCCTGAGTTCAAGCCATTCTCCTGCCTCAGCCTACTGGGGAGCTGGGATTACAGGCACCTGCCACCACACCCAGCTAATTTTGGCATTTTTAGTAGAGACAAGGTTTCACGGTGTTGGCCAGGCTAGTCTTGAACTCCTGACCACAGTTGATCCCTCTGCCTTGGCCTCCCAAAGTGCTGGGATTACAGGCGTAAGGCGCCATGCTTGGTTGACCTATAGTTTCTACAGGTGATTATTTAAATGCAAAAGAATATATTATTTCAGTTTAAAGCTTGCTATTTCTTAAATCAACTTTCTTAAACAAACCATACTACTTTCCTCCAAATTCCCATTTAGTTTCTATGCTGATTTCTAATATTGGGATATAGCTTTATTTTAAAAATATTTGAATTCATTTGTCTTTATTTATTTTTTTTTTGAATTCTAAGAGTCTAATTTTAGTTTCAGTTTTTCTTTTAAAAAAATCAATTTTATTGTGTAAATAGAGCTGGACCTCTATATCTGTGAGTTTCACATCCCTAGATTTCACATCTGTAGAATCAAACAACCATACTTCTAAAATATTAAGAAAAAAAGTCATAAAAATAAAATATAACAATAATAAGTAATACAAATAAAACACAATACAGTATAACAATTATTTGCATAGCATTTGCATTGCATTAGGTGTTATAAATAACCTAGAGATATTTAAAATATATGAGATGGTGTGCCTAGGTTACATGCAAATTCAACACCATTGGAAGGGTCTTGAATAAGGGACTTAAGTATCTACAAATTTTGGTATCTACTGGCAGTGAAAAGGTGTCCTAGAACCAATACTCTATGGATACCAAGGGATGAAGGTGTATATTACCTACATAAGAAGAAAAAAAAATGGGTTTCCTAGGCAACTGGAAACATTTTTTACAGGTCAGTCACAATAAACTGCATAAAAAAGGAAGGTCAAAGACGTAAATAAACCAGTATTCATTGCAATTAGTCATAGGATAAATGTTACTACCATGTCAACTTTGATGTTTACCAGGCATTTTAGAAACTAAAATGTCATTCACAATCCGCATTATCCTAGCAGGCAAATTCACTAGGTCTGTTTATGGTGCCTCACTAATAAAGAAATAAAGAGCTTCTGTCATATTTATAGCTTATTTTGTGAGAAATAATAAGAGGAAAAATCAAACACGTTTGAAAACAATGTATAACAGAAATAAGAGTCAATTACATAATTTTAGGCCACTGTATTTTTTTTCGTTAAGATAAATTTATGAAAACTGGCAAAGTTGTACACAGAATTACTCATTACTGCCTTAGCCATACTTACCCCCTTGCTCTTCCTTAAATGATCCAACCACACTCCTTCCTTGGGGCCTTTTTAATGGAAATTTATTTGGTCTGGACTCTTTCTCTGATAGTCACTTGGCTCACATCCTTACTTAAGTCATGGCCTTGCTCAGATGCTACCCTGTCAGAAAAGTCTTCCATTTATGCCAATACATATAAAAACACTTTAAAAAAATGCTCCATCAATTTCTATCCTTTTATTTTACTCCTCAGCATTTCTTATGCCCTAGCAAATCTGACTTTATGAGTTTAGTTTGTTTACTGTCTTTTTGAACGATGATGCAAACTCATGAATTGCACACTGCTTTGTAATTCATTTTCTAGAAGACACACTTTTGAGTAAATGGGCAAACACATAAGGCAAATATGCAATCGGTTGATATAAATAATTCCTAGTGCTATACAAAATAGATTCACACAAAAACAACTGTGGATGTTCCATACTTAAAATGTAATTGTATTTTCTGATACAACATATTCTTGTCCCAAGGAAGACACTGAATGAAGGACTTTAATTAATATTTTAATTAAAGATATGTTTATTGTTATTGAGTGTCTATACTATGTACCAAATACTGGTAGTTCCAGTGGAAGATAGTTTTAAACAAAGAGTCCCAGTTTAGTCAGAAAATAATTACTCAGTCTAATTAGATTATTATAATTTTTAAAAAATTAGTGCAAAAAGAATTATGAAAATTGTTATAGATTTTGAGGATAAGGCAGAGCAAGATGGGCAAATAGAACACTGCAGCAATTATCCTTCTGCAGGGACATCAAATTGAACAACTATCTATGCAAGAAAGCACCTTTATAAGAATAGAAAAATCAGGTGATTTATCTATCATAGTAATTGATTTTTCATAATAACAAGAATATATCCATTGAAGAGGGTAGGAAGGACAATTTTGCATTACCTACATCTCCCCTTACCTGATCCTAGCAAGAAGTAATTTGTGTGATTGAAGGCAAGAGAGGAAAGTGAGTGTGAAATTTCGTGTTAGAACTCTGGTCTTCCCTGTCACAGTGAAACACAACACCAGGGATAATTCTGCTGGTTCCCAGAACGAAAGCATTTAGACCACATCTGGGCTGGAGAGTAATCCTCTGTCCCGTTGATAGGAACTCAAGTCCTGGCCTGCTTCACCACTGACTAAAGTGCCTCATGGTCCTGAATAAATTTGAGTGGCAGTAAGAGCAAAGTAACTGCAGCCTTTAGGTAAGCCCTGATGCTGAGCTGGCCTGGAAGGCTGTGAGTTTGGGGTGTGACTCAGTGTGACACTAGCTGAAGTTGCCACAGAAGGGCTTGCATCACCACTACCCAAATTGCAGGCAGAGCAGTACAGATAGAAACTCCTGCTTGGGAAGAGAAGAAAGAGCACAAAGGATTTTGTCTTACAATTAGGCACCAGCACAGCAATAGTAAAATAAAGCACTGGGTGTGGAATCCTGAAGCCTCTGATTATGAGCCTTTTGTCCCACAGTGTTTCTAGACTTACTTTGGGCCTGAGGGGAATCTGCTGCCCTGGTAGGATGGACTGAATTCTAATAGGATTCACTATATGCTGACTAAAATGGCCTTGGGACTTCAATAAACATCATCAGTAGCCAGGCGGTAGTGGCCATGGCTTTGGGTGAGTCCTGGTGCTATGCTGGTCTGGGAGGCCATGGATTTGGTGTATTTCCAGGCACTATGCCAGCTGTTAGGGCCACAGGAATGACCATGTCACTTCTCCCCCAAATCCACGCAGTGCAGCACATAGGGAGACTTTCTTCCTAGAGGAGGGAAACAGAAGTGTATAGAGGAACTTGCCTTTAGGGCACCAGCTCAGCCAAAGTAAAATAAAGCACCAGAATCTTGAATCCCCTGATTCTAGTGCTTGCTTTTGGATGGCATTTTTAGATCCACCATGGGCCAGAGAAGAATCTTCTGCTATGGAAGGATGGAGCAGATCCTAGCAATACCTACCACCTGTTCACCAAAGTGTCCTAGGGCCTTGAATAAACATCAGCGGTAGTCTGGCAGTAGCAGTGACACCGCTCCTTCAAATCCAGGCAGTCCAGAGTGAAAAGAGTCTTCTGCTTGGGGACAAGAGAAGAAAGGACTGAGAGACTTGGCCTGGGAACCCAGGGAATGCTTCCTTATCATCCCCGAGCTTACCAACACTGTATACCAAGGAGACTACAAGAGCTACAACAAACCTGGTCTTAGGCTGCTCCCTAGTAATGAAATGGCAACAGTGACTACAGGCTTAGGTAACAACACTCGACCCCCTTTGAATGTGTGGAAAGCACTTTAAAGAAGGATGGATACAAATATGATTAGACTACAAAGACTGGTATAAATAATTCTTCAATACTCAGAAATTGATGAACAAGCACGAGCAGCAGGAACATTCAGAAAACATGACCTCACCAAACAGACTAAATAAGGCACCACTGACAAATCCTGGAGTAATGGAGATGTTTGATCTATCAGACAGAAAATTTAAAAAATAGCTGTCTTAAGGAAGTTTACCAAATGTTAAGATAACACAGAGAAGAAATTTAGAAGTCTAACAGAGAATTTAACGGAGAAATTAAAATAAATTTTAAAATATTACACAAAAATTCTGAAGCTGAGAAATTCATTGGACAAACTGAAAAATACATCAGACTGTCACAAGTTAATCGAGCACAATTAATCAAGCAGAACTCAAATACAGACCATATGAAAATAAACATTCAGAAGATACAAAATAAATAAAAATGAAAGAAGCATGAAATATACCTACAAGATCTAGAAAATGGCCTATAAAAGGGCAAATATAAGACTTGTTGACTTTAAAGGAGATGTAAATAAAAGAATCAGGGTAAAATTTTTATTCAAATAAATAAAAACAAAACTTTCCAAACCTAGGGGGGCATGTCTTTTGTAGAATATCTAGGTACCAGAAGATTCCAACTTAAATAAGACTACCTCAAAGCATATAATAATCAAACTTTCAATGATCAAGGAAAAAAAATCCTAAAAGCAGCAAGAGAAAACAGGCAAAGA
Organism: Cebus imitator; assembly: GCF_001604975.1. Lineage (NCBI taxonomy): Eukaryota > Metazoa > Chordata > Mammalia > Primates > Cebidae > Cebus > Cebus imitator. The sequence goes on along the minus strand of NW_016107350.1, from coordinate 558,309 downwards.
ATCTATAAAGAAGTTCCTATATGTCTAGCAGCAGACTTTTCTTTAGAAATCTTGCAAACCAGGAAGAAGTGAGATGACATTCAAAGTGCTAAAGGAAGAATACCCAAAAACATTAAACAGAGAATAGTGTGGCTAACAAAGTTATATTTCTAGTATAAAGAATAAATAAAATTTTCTCAGACAAACTAAAGCTGAGGAAATTCATTGATACCAGACCAGTCTTACAAGAAATACTAAAGGAATCTCTTCAGTCTAAAAGATGCTGAAATGCCACAAGAAAGTATCTGAAGGTATAGTACTTATTGGTAAAAGTAAGTAGACAAATAAAACAATGCTCTAGTGCTGGAATTACAGTGTGCAAACCACTCATATCTTTTGTATGATGACTAAAAGGTAAACCTATAAAAAATAACAATAACTATAAACATTTTAGTAGGTGGGCAGTGAAGAAATATTTAAATAAATACAACAAATCATTAAAAAGTGAAGGAAAAGCAATTAAAGTGCAGAGGGTATTTTGTTTTGTTTTGTTTTCTTTTTGTTTTCCCTTTTGTTTTTAAAAAGAAATAATCATGTTTTTAACCAGTTATTTTAAACTAATGACAACTTAACTCTGATTACAGGGCTGTCATTAGTTTAAAATAATTGGTTAAAAATATTTTTTTTTCTTTACAAGCCTCATGGTAACCATAATACAACTTGAAACTGATAAAAGAGGAACTTTGGGAACTATAAAAATAGGTGGAAATAAACATTATGCTTCTGAATAACTATTGGGCCAATGACAAAATTAAGAAAATGTTTAAAAAATTTCTAAAGCAATTAAAAATGAAAACAAAATATACTAAATACATGAAATACAGTAAAAGTAGTGCTGACAGGGAAGTTTATAGTAATAAATACCTAGATCAAAAAGTAGAAAGACTACAAATAAACAACTTAATGAAGCATCTTAAAAAAATCAGAAAAGCAAGAGCAAAGTGAATCTAAAATTAGTAGGATAAAAGAAATAATAGAGACCAGAACATAAATAAATAAATTTGAGACTAAAAGGTACAAAAGATTACCAAAATGAAAATATAAGTTTTTGAAAAGATAAATAAAATTCAGAAAAAATTAATTAGACTAAGAAAATAGGGGATCCAAATAAAATTAGAGATAAAAAGGAGACATTACAACTGGTACCACAGCAATTTAAAGGATAATTATAGACTATTATAAGCAACTATATACCGACAAATTAGAAAATCTAGAAGAAACAGATAAACTTCTAAACACATACAACCTACTAAGATGTAATAATAAAGAATTTTTTTAAAAAATGCAAGTTATGGGATAGAAGCAATAGTAAAAAGTCTTACATCAAAGTAAATTCCAAGACCTAGTGGCTTCACTGCTGAATTCTACCAAACAGTGAAAGAACAAGTACAAATCCTACTCAAATTATTCCGATAAATAGAACAGGAGGTAATACATCCAAATTCATTCGATGAGGCCAGTATTACCCTGAAACAAAACATGGAATTGGTAAAAATATTTGCAAACTACTGATCTGACACGATATTAGATCTAGAATATATAAGCAACTTAATATCAACGCATATGTTCATATAATTTATTTAATTTATATAGTATGAATTAAAAATGGGCAAAAATCTCATCAGACATTTCTCAAAGTAAGACTTACAAATGGCCAACAGGTATGTGAAAAAATCTTCATTATTGCTAATCATCAGAACAATGCAAACAAAACTGTGATGAGACATCTAACCCCAGTTCCAGTTGAAATAGTTTTTATCTAAAAGACAAAAAATAGCAAATATTAGTAAAGATTTGGAGAAAGAGAAACATTAGTATACTGTTCATTAGAATTTAAATTAATATAACCACTATGAAAATCAATATGGAGTTTCCTCAAAAATCTAAACATAGAATATCAAAACATTAAGCAATTGCACTTTTGGGTATATATCCAAAAGAAAGGAAATCAGTATATCAAATATATATGTGCATGCTCATGTTTATTGTAGCACTTTTCACAAGAGCCAAGATATGGAATCAACCTTGATGTTCATCTAAAGATGAATGAATAAATGAGATATGGTACATATATATAATAGAATATTATTCAGCCCAAAAAAGTATTAAATTATTTCATTTTCAACAACATAGTTGAGGCTGGAAAATGTTATGTTAAGTGAAGTAAGCCAGGCACAGGAAGACAAATCTAGCATGTTCTCATTCATACTTGGGAGTTTAAGATAAAAAAATTGATCTTGTGAAAGTAGAGTAGAATCATGGTGTCAGAGGCTCAGATGGTAGTGGAGAGGTGGAGAAAGAAATTAATTAATTGACACAAAATATAGGTAGATAGTAGGAATAATGTCTAGTGATTCCCTTCCACTAGGGAAGTCATAAAATCCAAAATCCCTTTTCCCCAAAGCTAGCCATAAAAATTAACGTTATTATTCTAACTTCCCTCCACCTTTCTGTGTAAACACAGGCCACAAGAAAATTATCTGACCATTACATGAAAATACAAAATATTACATATATTTTGAATTAAAACATTTAAAACAGAAAAAATACAATATATTTTTAAAAATACATGTACGCACTACCTAGCTGTAACAATTTTTAGCACATCACTCATAACGCCTATCCCACAGAAAGACTGATGTGAAACAAATCTCAGAAAACATATTCCAACTTGTATCTTTTAGTGTATAAATAAAATTTTGTTTTAGAAATTTGACACATTATGATTGAAAGTAAAACATATATTGAGAGCTTGCTAGTTTCCTAGATAAATATTTGTGTGGGTGTTTCATTCTTTGTCAACAATACCAGTGCCACAGATTCAAGCACAAAACTGGGTAGCCATTTTCACTGGTGCCCAGAATGCTTGTGAGACAGAACTACACATTCCCCTGAAAAAAGGGGGTGCAAGGCAGGCAACCTAGTGATCTGGCTTGGCTGGTCTCACTCCCAAAAAGTCCAGCAAGCTGAAACCCACTGACTTGAGATTTTCACAGAAGCAAAGAAGTTTGAGCTTGACCTGGGATGGTCGAGCTGCGTGGGAGAATGAGGTGTCTGCCATTACTGAGGCAGTCTGCCATTATCAAGGCAGTCTGCCATTACTGAGGCATTTCTAACCTTGCCTGTGTAAACAAAATCACAAGGAAGTTTACACAGCAGCATAGCAGAGACCTCAGCAGCTCAGCAAGTCTTCTGCAGGGAGAATGTGGCCAGACTCCCTCCTTGCTAGGCAGGGCACCTCTGAAAAAGAGTAGCAGCTCGTCAGGGACTTAATAAAGCCCTAACTTCCCAGGACAGAACATCTGGGAAAAGGGGTGGTTGTGAGTTTTACTTCAGCAGACTTAAACATCCCTGTCCAGCAGCTCTAAAGGGAGCAACAGAGCTCCCACCACAGCACTTGAGCTCTGATAAGGTACAGACTGCCTCCTTAAGTGGCTCCATGACCCCCATATATCCTAAAAGACACCTCAAACAGGAGAGTTCCGGCTGACATCTAGTGGGTACCCTACTGGGATGAAGCTACCAGAGGAAGGAACAGGCAGCAATCCAGGCTGTTCTGCAGCCCCTGCAGGTGATCCTCAGGTGATCCTCAGGCAAGCAGATTCTGGAGTGGACCTCCAGCTGTCCTGCAGTTGAGGGGCCTGACTGTTAGAAGGAAAACTTAAAAAAAAAACCAAAGAAATAGCTTCAACATCAACAGAAAGGATGCCCATTCAGAGACCTCATGTGAAAGTCACCAATCTCAAAGACCAAAGATAGATAAATCCACGAAGGTTGGAAGAAACCAGAGCAAAAAGGCCAAAATCACCAAAAACCAGAATGCCTCTTCTCCTCCAAGGAATCACAACTCTTCACCAGCAACAGAACAAAACTGGATGGAGAAGGAGTTTGACAAATTGGCAGAAGCAGGCAGGCTTCAGAAGGGACATAATAACAAACTTCTCTGAATTAAAGGAGCATGTTCTAACCCAATGCAAAGAAACTAAGAATCTTGAAAAAAGGTTATATGAAATGCTAACTGGAATAACCAGCTTAGAGAAGAACATAAAGGACTTGATGGAGCTGAAAAACACAGCATGAGTACTTTGTGAAGCATACACAAGTGTCAATAGCTGAATCGATCAAACAGGAGAAAAGATATCAGAGATTGAAGATCAACTCAATGAAATAAAAGGAAAAGGCAAGATTAGAGGAAAAAGAGTGAAAAGAAATGAACAAAGCCTCTAAGAAATATGGGATTATATGAAAAAGACCTAATCTGCATTTGATCGGTGTACCTGAATGTCATCGGGAGAATGAAACCAAGCTGCAAAACACTCTTCAGGATATTATTCAGGAGAGTTTCTTCAACCTAGCAAGGGAAGCCAACATTTAAATTCAGGAAATACAGACACCACCACAAAGATATTCCTCAAGAAGGGTAACCCCAAGGCACATAATCATCAGGGTTGAAATGAAGGAAAAAATGCTAAGGGCATCCTGAGGGAAATGTTGGGTTACCTACAAAGGGAAGCCCATCAGACCCACAGCAGATCTCTCAACTTAAACCCAACAAGCCAGAAGAGAATCAGGGCCAATATTTAACACCCTTAAAGAAAAGAACTTTCAATCCAGAATTTCATATCCAGCCAAACTAAGTTTCATATGTGAAGGAGAAATAAAATCCTTCATGGACACGCAATTGCTGAGAGATTTCATCACCCCCAAGCCTGCCTTGCCAGAGCTCTTCAAGGAAACACTAAACATGGAAAGGAACAATCAGTACAAGCCACTGCAAAAACATACCAAATGGTAAAGACCATTGACAGAATGAAATAACTACATCAACTAACAGACAAATCAACCAGCTAATATCAGAATTGTAGGATCAAATTCACATGTAACATTATTAACCTTAAATGTAAATGGTCTAAATGCCCCAATCAAAAGACACAACCTGGCAAATTGGATGAAGAATCAAGACCCATCGGTGTGCTGTTTCAGGAGACCCATCTCATATGCAAAGACGCACATAGGCTTAAAATAAAGGAGTGGAGGAAGGTTTACCAAGCAAATGGAGAGGGAAAAAAAAGCAAGCGTTGCAATCCTCATCTCTGATAAACAGACTTTAATCCAGCAATGATCAAAAGGGACAAAGAAGGTCATTACATAATAGAAAAGGAATCAATGCAACAAGAAGAGCTAACTATCCTAAATATATATGTACCCAATATAGGAGCACCCAGATGCATAAATCAAGTTCTTAATGACCTAAAAAGTAACTTAGACTCTCATACAATAATAGTGGGAGACGTTAACACTCTACTGTCAATATTAGACAAATCAATGAGACAGAAAATTAACAAGGATATCCAGGACTTGAATGCAGATCTGGACCAAGTGGATCTGATAGACATCTACAGAGCTCTTCTCCCCTAGATCCACAGAGTATATCTTCTTCTCAGCACCACATTGCCCTTACTCTAAAATTGACCAAATAATTGGAAGCAAAACACTCCTCAGTGAATGCAAAAGGACAGAAATCATAACAAACAGTCTCTCAGACCACAGTGCAATTAAATTAGAACTCAAAATTAAGAAACTCACTCAAAACTGAACAACCACATAAAAACTGAACAACCTGCTCCTGATTGACTACTGGATAAATACTGAAATGAAGACAGAACTAAAGATGTTTTTGGAAACCAGTGAGAATGAAGACACAACATACCAGAATCTCTGGGACACATTTAAAGCAGTGTCTAGAGGGAAATTTATAGCACTAAATGCCCACATGAGAAGCAAGGAAAGATATAAAATTGACACCCTAACATCGACACCTAACATAAGAACAAGATCAAACAAATTAAACAAATTAGAAAGTTAGCAGAAAACAAGAAATAACTAAGATCAAAGCAGAACTGAAGAAGATAGAGACATAAAACACCCTTCAAAAAATCAATGAATCCAGGAGCTGGTTTTTTGATAAGATCAATAAAATAGATAGGCAGCTAGCCAGACTAATTAAAAAAAGGGAGAAGAATTGAATAGATGCAATAAAAAATAATAAAGGGGATATCACCACCGATCCCACAGAAATAAAAACCACCATCAGAGATTGCTACAAACACTTCCATGCACATAAACCAGTAAATCAATAAGAAATCTATAAATTCCTGGAAACTTACACTCTCCCAAGACTGAATCAGGGAGAATTTGAATCCTCGAATAGATAATTTCAGGCCAATATCTATGATGAACATTGATGTGAAAATCTTCAATAAAATACTGGCAAACTGAATCCAACAGCACATCAAAAAGTTTACCCATCACAATCAAGTAGTTTTCATCCCAGGGATGCAAGGCAGGTTCAACATATGCAAATCTATAAATGTAATCTATCATATAAACAGAACCAAAGACAAAAACCACATGATTATCTCAATAGATGCAGAGAAGGCCTTTGACAAATTTCAACAGCAATTTATGCTAGAAACTCTCAATAAACTAGGTATCGATGGAACATATCGCAAAAAAATAAAACCTATTTATGACAAACCCACAGCCAATAATATCATACTGAATGGACAGAAAAAACTGGAAGCATGATTCCCTTTTAAAACTGGCACAAGACAAGGGTGCCCTCTCTCAACACTCCTATTCAACATAGTATTGGAAATTCTGGCCAGAACAATCAGGCAACAAAAAGAAATAAACGGTATTCAATTGACTCTATTTGCAGACGACGTGATTGTGTTTTAGAAGACCCCATTGTCTCAGCCCAAAATCTCCTTAAGCTGAGAAGCAACTTTAGCAAAGTCTCAGGATACAAAATCAATGTGCAAAAATCACAAGCATTCCTATGCACCAATTACAGACAAACAGAGAGCCAAATCATGAGTGAACTCTCATTCACAATTGCTACAAAGAGAATAAAATACCTAGGAATACAACTAACAAGGGATGTGAAGAACCTCTTCAAGCAGAACTACAAACCACTGCTCAAAGAAATAAAAGAGGACACAAGCAGATGGAAAAACATTCCATGCTCATGGTTAGGAAGAATCAATATTGTACAAATGGCCATACTGCCCAAAGTAGTTTATGGATTCAATACTATCCCCATCAAGCTACCATTGACCTTACCAGAACTGGAAAAAAAAAAACAACACCTTAAACTTCATACAAAACCAAAAAAGAGCCCACGTAGTGAAGACACTCCTAAGCAAAAAAGAAAACAACAACAACAACAAAGCTGGAGGCATCACACTACCTGATTTCAAACTATGCTAAAATGCCACGGTAATGAAACCATCATGATACTGGTACCAAAACAAAGGTATAGACCAATGATACAGAACAGAGACCTTGGAAGTAATGCTACACATAAACAAAGGTATAGACCAATGGTACATAACAGAGAACTTGGAAGTAATGCTACACATCTACAACTGTCTGATCTTTGACAAACCTGACAAAAGCAATGGGGAAAGGATTCCCTATTTAATAAATGGTGTCTGGGAAACTGGCTAGCCGTGCAGAAAGCTGAAACTAGACCCCTTCCTTAGACCTTATACAAAAATTAACTTTAGAAAGATTAAAGATTTAAACATAAGACCTAACACCATAAAAATTGTAGGAGAAAACCTAGGCATTACCATTAAGAACATAGACATAGGCAAGGACTTCATGGCTAAATCACCAAAAGCAATGGCATAAAAGACAAAATAGACAAATGGGATCTAATTAAACTTAACAGCTTCTACACAGCACAAGAAACTATGATTAGAGTTAACCAGCAACCAACAGAATGGGAAAAAGTTTTGGCAACCTACGCATCTGACAAGAGGCTAATATGCAGAATCAACAAAGAACTTAAACAAATGTACAAGAAAAAAACAACCCCATCAAAAAGTGGGTGAAGTACATGAACAGACACTTTTCTTTTTTTTCCCCCCATTTATTTATTTTATTGCATTTTAGGTTTTGCAAAGGATATGAACAGGTACTTTACAAAAGAAGACATACATGAGGCCCACAAACATATGAAAAAATGCTCATCATCACTGGTCATCAGGGAAATGTAAATCAAAACAACATTAAACAGACACTTTTCAAAAGACATTTATGCAGCCAGTAAACATATGAAAAAATGCTCATCATCACTGGTGATTAGAGAAATGCAAATCAAAACTACATTGAGATACCATCTCACGCCAGTTAGAATGGCAATCATAAAAAAATCTGGAGACAACAGATGCTGGAGAGGATGTGGAAAAATAGGAACACTTCTACACTCTTGGTGGGAGTGAAAATAAATTCAACCATTGTGGAAGACCGTGTGGTGATTCCTCAAGAATCTAGAAATAGAAATATCATTTGGCCCAGCAATCACATTACTGGGTATATACCCAAAAGATGATAAATTATTCTATTATGAAGACACATGCACCCGTATATTCATTGTGGCACTTTTTACAATAGCAAAGATTTGGAACCAACCCAGAAGCCCATCAATGATAAACTGGAGAAAGAAAATGTGGCACATATACACCACGGAATGCTATGCAGCCATAAAAAAGGATGAGTTCGTGTCCTTTGCAGGGACATGGATGAAGCTGGAAACCATCATTCTCAGCAAACTGACACAAGAACAGAAAATCAAACACTGTATGTTCTCACTCTTAAGTGGGAGTTGAACAAGAAGACCACATAGACACAGGTAGAGGAACATCACACACTGGAGCCTGTTGTGGGATGGGAGAGCTAAGGGAGGGATAGCAGGGTATGGGGGGATTGGGAAGGGATAACATTAAGAGAAATACCTAATGTGGCTGATGGGGGTATGGAGGCAGCAAATCACCATGGCATGTGTATACTTATGTAACAGTCCTGCACAATCTATACGTGTACCCTGGAACTTAAAGTATACTAATAAAAAAAGAAACATAATACCTCAAGTTGTAACAAAAATAGATACATTATTTCCAAAGGGATCATAGAATGCTATTTTTTTCCTTCTCAATACATTTATTTAAGATTAAAGTAAATATTTAAAAGCCACATACATTTGAGATAAAGCTTATTGAATATGATATATACTACATAAATTTTATAAAATGTCTGTGTTTTAGAATATGTCAAAAGTAATTTTCTTTTAAGGGACTCTAGATTTGCCTTTAAGTATTTTCCAAAACTGGTATGACAATTATAAACTATATCCTATTTTTTCTTGAACTCCCGACCTCAGGTGACCCGCCCTCCTTGGCCTCCAAAGTGCTTGGATTACAGGCGTGAGCCATCACGCCTGGCCTATATCCTATTTTATCAATATAGAGTAATGCATAATGAGTGTATTGTTAAGTGAAAATTACAGCATTACAGGTTTTAATAACATGGAGAACAAGATAATATCATTGAAGATGCTAGAAAATAACATATAAATATTGAGAGAAAATGTAAAACTTTGAACCAATAGAAGAATATGTAAAATGTAAATGGTTCTACCCAACAAATTCTAAATACTCATCCAAACTATTAATCATTTTGAATTCCAAAGGATGCAATTATTCACACTGGTTGAGAAATATGGATATTGTCATTAGTGGTCAGACATTCCATTTTTCTTTAACTGAGATAAGTGTCCTTAAGGAAGTATGTGATGTATTAAAATTAAATCATCATAGAGGCATAAGAATTTAGTATTGTAAAACAATCCTCTCCTAAATTTTTCTTTGCTTTTTTTTTCCTTTTAAAATTTGATGACCCTGAAACAATCACATCATCTAGTTCATCCTTCATGAACTTGTTTCTTTAATTATGTACTTACTCAACATAATATATGGTCAAATATTTTTTATAATTTTCTGCCCTTCCTTGTCAATAAGCTCTGGTCACATAAACACTGGCTTACAAAGATCAGTTCTGTTAATTTTGAATCCAAGCCATGTTTGTCATTCTAATATTTTAACTTTCATATGAGCTGTATTATCATTATAAAAATGTATCTAATTTTTTTTTATATTTGGCAACATCTGTGGTTGCCTAATAACCTCAAAATAATGCATAAGATGGTTACAAATTACGTTTTCATGATACCAAAAAGGTAAATTTAGGATTTCTCTTGATATAAAAATATCACTAAGATGTGAATTATTAAATTTGGGGAATCCACTTTTACTGATTGCCTTTCAATGGGATTCTAGTAGAATTGGGTTATCACGTAAGTTCAAAGAACTGTCTGTTATGTAGAGTGCTATGTGTCAACTTTAACTTTCTGGGAAGACAAATTTCTTTGGTATAAAAATCTGAAAAATAGATTCCTATGAATATACCTTTTATTTTCATCATAGAACTCTAAAATATAAAAATCGACATGACAAAGAATATCTCCTTAACCAAATTTGGTCAGAGAGCTCTAATCTCTTTTCTTGTTGAGGCCTTGACCTTGGCTGCATCCTTCCTGGGCCTGCATAGCCCAGTTTTAGTAAGAACCTTGCTAAGTAGGTTTACAGAGAATCCTGCCGTGGTAGCTGAAGAACCTGTAAATCTTATTAAACTCTGTATCTGATAACTCTGCCTGCCTTCAACAAAAATTCTCTGATGTCAGTTGAGCAAGAATATCTCTATCCGTGGCATGTCCTTTAAGTAATGTTCAGCCCACCAACTTCCCCAAGCTGCTCCCCAGCCACAAATTCCCACTTTTTCTTGCATTCACGGTTAATCCCAATGTTTCTTTTCTATTGCTATAATCTTGACAGCTATCACAGTAGTCCTGAATAAAGTCTTCTTTACTGCTTTATGTAACAAGTGACAGATTTTTTTAACATAAAGAGTCTTAATCAACAGCTAATGCATACACAGAAAAAGATATAAGTTGCATTATTATTTTATTATTATTATTACTAATAGTAGTAGTATTTAGTATTACCGCATTACACATGTACTGCTCAAAGGTTACTGAAGAACACATTGGTGAACAAAACCAAGCAAAACGCCCTCTGTAAAGAACGATAACAATTGATAAAAATGAAGCAATAACAAATATTTTAATTCCTGGCAAGTCCTGGGCACTGTGTTAAGAAAAAGGAAATATAAACTAGTAAAATAGCTCTGCTGCTGCTCAAGATTCCTACATACTCAACTAAATGGGAGCATATTCGCATTTCAATTTAATTATTATTGCTCATTTTCTTAATTTTAAGTTTTTCCGACTCCATTCTAAGGACGTAAAACATCATGAGTCTTACATATAATGGCTCAGTATGCCCTCCGTGTTAAGAACTCTTGCAATTGTCTGTATCTGCTTAGAGGTTAATTACTTTGGTACTTTATCTAAAGACAGGAAATTACCTATTTAGGGAAAAACCTTCCTACTTGGCTCTATTCTAACTTTTGCTCTTACTCTCAAACTCACTTTCTATCTCTTAGCTCTTAATGATTATAAAATACATTTCAGTAAAATCAGAGTTAAAACTAAAAAAAAAAAACTTTTACTTACAAAATTATTACTTCTGACAATAATATCTCTCAGTCTCAGACTTCTTACTTGAGAAAGGAAGAAAATTAATGCCTATTATATAGAATCATTTAAAACTAAATTAAGTAATATCCGTAAAAGGACCTAGATACATAATTAGGAAATAATAGGATTCCAAATAATAAAGTTCTCTTTTCTTGTTATGAAGTTAAATTACTTTAACCTGATGTCCTTATTTTCAGCTTTTTTGTTGTTTGTTTTTGTTTTTTTGTTTGAGATGGTGTATCCCTCGGTCACCCAGGCTGGAATGCAGTGGCATGATCGTGGATGACTGCAACCTCCTCCTCCAGGGTTCAAGTGATTCTTCTGCCTCAGCCTCCCAAGTAGCTGGAACTACAGGTGTGTGCCACCACACCTTATTTTTGCATTATTTTACATAAAATCTTCATAATTACGTTTATTTTATTTAGTTTATAAATTTCTTTAGCTCTTCTCTATAGCAGAATAATTCTTAAAGAATATATTTCCTAGCATTTAGATGCATTAAAAACAATGCTAAGCATACCCTAATGCAATGAAGAGCTGAAATTGTTTTGAGCAATGAAATCATCACTAGCATAAGTTCCCAGACACACAGGTGCCTCACTTGAAGGAAAGATTACTTTGAAAGCATGAGTCACATTATGTTTCTCTAAAATAAGTTATATTTCATTTTTCCATAGTAGCATGGAAAGGGCTCACTGTGTTGGAGTCAGGTCTAAGAGACATGAAAGCTCTCTAAAGCCTTCCAAGCAACAAACCCCTAGTATTTCAGATGAGAATGATGATATCTAATTTGCAAGGTTGTTTGCTTTAAAGAATGGTAAGATATGCAAAACACCTGGTCCAAGACTAGTAAGCCAAATATTTTACTTGAGCAACTGTTGAGATGGTGATGGCATTTGCCAAGATGGAAAAAAAGGGATGAGGAACAGGTTTCCTTATTAAAAACAAGAGGTACAATTCTCCATATGTTAAATGTAATGTATTCACAGAAAAACAAATCAAGATAAGTGACGGATTTACTATGAAAAGAGATGAGTTTGAGCTTGGAACTATCTATTACATTAATGAATCACCGTCAACATGTAGACAATATGTAGGATATGGAATATGATAAAATAGACTAAAGAAAATATGTAGATAAGGGAGATATAGCCCACGTTTGAGGTCTGGGAATAACCATAATTGGAGGTCACCAGCATAAGAAATCTGCCAAAGTGAGTTAGAATAAGCATACCGAAATAGACTAGAGCCAGGAATATAGATTCCCAGAGCAGCCCGGAGAACAGCATGATTTATATGAAAGGAAGTGGACAGTAATTAAATACTTGTGAGAGTTGAGAAAACTGGGTTGAGAAATGAATGCAATGCAAGTAAAAAAAAAAAGATTAATAATTTTGATTTGAATATTAAAGCAATAGAATGATAACCGGAGAATAGAATTAAGATTTGCTTTTTTCTTTTCTGGACATTTAAAATTTTTATGTATTTGCTTATGTATTTGTTATTTTAAATGAGATAAATTGTGGAATATTTTCATGCTATTGAGACAAAGATATGGAGATTGACGTTACAGAATATAGAGGAAATATCAAGAAAAAACCTCTAGATTTTTAAAATAACATGATTCACAAAATTATGGGATCCAGACATGTGAATTCTTACTCTTTGATAGAATAAAGTACACATGTCCCTTTGAAGGTATTTGTAGATTCGATAGTGGGAAAATAAGTTATGTTGGGGGAAAAAGGATTTGAAAGAATAAGAATATTGGGGAAATGATAGATATCTTGAAGAGTTTAAAGGCAAGCTTTAAACAAAAATTGTGGTAGAATTTCCGGACAATATTGAAAGTGTATTTGGAGACTGAGCTCATACATTTGGAGAGAAATCAGCCAAGTAATTTTCTTCAACTATCTTTTACATAGGAAAATATGAAAACTCAAAAGTTCAGCACATAAAAATTATTCATTCAGACAGACATAAAGTAACATCTATGAGAATGCAATTCCAGCAAGAATATTGAGCAACAGGAATGCTCATTCATTGTTGAAACTTACTTATGTATAACTAAGTGAAAGCAGCCAATCTGAAAGGGTTACATACTGTATGAGTCCAATCATATGACATTCTGTAGGTATGTGGGTATTCTAATAGATATAGTAAAATAATGGTTGGTATGGGTTGAGGGAAGAAAGGGATGAATTGACAGAGTACAGAGGTTCTTTAGGGCTCTACAACTGTTATGTATGATACTGTGGTCATTACACATTTATAAAAACCCATGGAATGTACAACACCAAGAGTGAATCCTCATGTCAACTATGGACTTTGGGTGGTAATAATGCATTAATGTAGGTTTACTGGTGGTAAAAAACGTCCTATTCTGGTGTGCATTGTTGATAATGAGGAAGGCTGTGCAGCCAGGGTGGAGAGTAGGAAATATATGGAAAATCTCTATACCCTCTGTTCAGTTTTGCTGTGAACCTATAATATTCTAAAAATTAAATTCTTATTTCATTTTTTTAAAAAGACAATTTAGATCTTAGAAAGTACAGCTGATCACTGATGTACAACTCTGTATCACAAAGAATGAGAATGAGGATGGAAGTTGGTATGTTAATTATGGTTATAACAGTTTTTGTAAGAGAACACTTTAAAAATTTTTAGCTCTAGATTTTTCATTTGGCACCTATTTACATTTTTATCTTTAGCTGTGTTATCAGCTATATGATGGTCTCCACAGATGTCTATGTCCTAATCCCTAGATCCTGGGAATTTTGCCTTATCTAGCAAAAGAGAATTTGAAGATATGATTTAATTAAGGATTTGAGATGGAGCTTTAACCTGGGTTACCTGTGTAGTCCCTAAATATAATCACCCACGTCCTTATAAGAGGGAGATACCGAAACATTTGAGATATTACAGGAGACGGTGATATAACTCTAGACAGAGATTGGAGTGACACAGGCAAGAATCAAGGGAGGCTGGCAGCCTCTAGAAGAGGAAGAGGCAAGAAACAGAGTTTTTCTATTGTATGCAGAAGGAAACATCCATACTGACACCTTTAACTTAAGTCTTGAAATAATGATTTCAGATAAAGAATCCTTCAGAACTGTAATAAAATAAATCTATGTTGTTTTGAGGCACTGAATCTTTGGCAATTTGTTACAACAGCAATAAAAAGCAAATACAAGTTTTCTTAATTGTTCTCTTATTATACCATGTTTCTCTTAAATTCTTACCATTTTGTAAGTATTTATGTGTGAAATTTGAAACCTGAGGGCATATAGAGTCACTGTCTACTGACTTTTTTCTACTTTATTATTTATTTTCTTTTTTTGAAATAGGGCCTTGCTGTGTTGTTCTGGCCAGAGTGCAGTGGCATGATCCCAGCTGATTGAAGCCTCAACCTGTTGGGCTCAAGTGATTCTACAGTCTCAGTTTCCCAATTAGCTGAGACTACAGGTGGGTGCCATGGCACCCAGCTAATATTTTGCATTTTTTCTTTTTTTGTAGAGATGGGACTTTTGCCATGTTACCAAGGTTTGTCTGGAACTCCTGGACTTAAGCAATCAGCCTGTCTTGGTCTCCCAAAGTGCTGGGATGACAGGTGTGAGCCACCATGCCTGGCCTTTTTCTTATTATAAGTGAAAATTTCTGTATCTCTGCATATCTAAGATTTTCTGATGGAAAACTGAAAATTGTAGATGGCATGTTGTTGACTCTGGATTTCTCTATTTCTCTATGAACAATTGTATCTTATTATACTAAACAGTGAATTCGAATAGTCTCAAACGGAATCTTTTTATCATGTCATGTACAGGAGCTGATGTCTCTATTTGGCTACTTTGACTTCATTTTAGGCCTCACTTTGTGGGGATTGACCCTGCAACGTCTCAGTCTACTAGTAAGTTAAAGATTTCACTAGACTTTCACACTTTCCAGTACAGACCTTCTTAGTTCTTTACAAGAACTAAGAACAACCTTTTGACATATCAATCATGAACACTTCCACTTGTTGCCACCTTTTCTGTGCATGGGTTTATGTCTGTCTTTCAACCAGGCTCCTGGTATCTCATAAAAAATGCAAAATATAACTGTCAGCCGCAAATTGAAATAGAGTTTATACTGTCTGTGACTGTCTGACTTATAGAATATTCCAGCCACATCCTATGGCTCAGCTAATCTGAGCTCCATCATCTACCACTGGAGCTTATAAGATTGGTTTGCCACCTAAGGGAAGTCTTATACATAGCACACACCTGATACACTGGCAGTCTTTCAACACTAAATTNCTGCCCCCTGGGCTAGGTACAGTCACTGCCACTGTGGCTCCCGGACAGGGAGGATACTCCTTGTTTTGTGAACTTACCCTAGGATCCACTTTATTTTTTTAATGAATGAGAGGTTCTTATTTTGCCCAGGTTGGCCTTGAATGCATAGCCTCGCCTCCTCAAGCGCCAGGACAACTGGCCAGAGCCACCATGGCTCCCTCAACACTAAATCCTTTTCATATTTTGTCCTCTTTTTGGTGATTTTCAGAGTCTTTCAAATAACCGTTTTAAGTACTTTGTGGAGATTTTCAGAGTCTTTCAAATAACAGTTTTAAGTACTTTTTAAAACAATTTTAATTATTTTCTACACAAATAATCACCCAGTCTTTTTGAGTTTCATTAACAGAAAATTTCTACCAACTTTTACAAATATATTTCATGGTATTGCTGACTTAAATTTTAAAATAAGATCATATATTTTAAGATTAACAAAATTATTATTACCTGAATACCCACTATTACCAAAAAGAGTTAGTCATCTTAAACATGTAAGGATATTAACAACTACTGTGACCTATTTACCAGCATAAAAATAATGAACACTATTTGTAATGTCTTATACAATCTATTTTACAGGAAAAAAGAATGTATTTATGTAAAGGCAAAAAAAATGAGTAGGATTTGAACAAGAAAAACAACACTTAAAATCCTACTATTAATTTACACCACTAAGAGCTAGATTTTGCAATTAATTTTTCAGATGGGTAGACTTTCTTCATAAAAAGCAATCACCAATGAGAAGTTTACATAGTTCACTCATGTCCAGGAATTTAATCATTTTAGCATCCTTAGACTCACTCATTCAATTATTCTGAGTCATGATTCACAATGGGATGACTTCCCACCAGCATCCAGATGCCAAGATTATATTTATCTTCTTTACATCTAAGTACATACCATACTTTTTAAATTTCCTGCTGTTAATTCAAAAATTTTCAAGCTGTGGCATACTGAATGCCTTGGAGAACAAAAAGATGTTAATAGCCCTAAAGATGTATTTCTGGACTTCCAGCATTTACCCAGATTAACATGTTTTGTGATGATATGACATTTAATGTAGCCCACTATCAATAAGAAATAATTAGTATTAGTCAATTGTACTTCAATCATATGAGTAAATTGATGGTATTTTTGGTGTTTGTAGTCATGCCTCTTAAAAAGGGGTAGAGTAAGTCCTACTAAAACATAAAGAAATAGTCAATACACTTTTGTCACAGTCTTTTTTTAAAATTATTGTGTTTGAGGCTCAAAAGGAGATAGAATAAAGAAATTATCTAATATGTCTGAGGCTGCAAGTTCTTTATTTCAAATGAAAATCAGCAAACTACTGCTCCTTGCCTTTCCATTTTAAATACTTCAATTTTGATCCTCTCAGTTCATAAAACAGTATGTGGTTCATAAAACAAACCCACAATGTGAAAAATGTGAAATATCATTTTATTTCAATACTTAACACATTTGAATTCTTGTTTTTATTAAATCCATTGTGACTTTCATATCTTAAGTCTAGATTTAAAATACCTACAAAAATGGTTTCTACTGAATTAATTACAATGCATGTATAGTGTTATATAACCAAATAGCAATAGATTAGAAACTAATCAAATAATTTATATCTATGTCCACACTATAAGTGGAATTACATATATTAACATCGGTATTTAGAATATATTGAGAATTTACAATAGTGTAATGGTAGCTCACTTAGCTAATCTTCATAAATTGTATAACACTATACACACATTTAAAGACAATAACGTTTGCTAATGCATTCAAGTCTTCTAATTTCAGCACTGCTCTGCTATTTCGTTTTTAATTTTTATTTAACATATTAGGTAAATAATCTAGAAATTATAATCCTGTTGAAACTTCATGTAGACCTCTCAGTGTACCCCTTATTTCCTATTGCTCCTAACTCAATCACTTTCAAACTGTTCATATATTTTAAGTAGTTTTCTTCCCCTCATATTTATATATATTTTGCTCTCTTGACTCGGTTTTATATTTAGCTTTTTATTATTATTATAGCAGTAAATATTTTAGTTCAAATGGAATAAGCTCACTGACTTTTATTTTTAATAATTTGTAGAACACAAGAGAACTGATTAAAATCTCTATCCCGGTGTGCTGTTGGGAGTGCAGGTGGAGGTGCTGGGAACATACTTCTTTTTTTCCAAATATAACGCATTTAGTTATTCCATCAGTTTCAGTACAAATAATGGAAATCTATTCATATATACAAAGGGGCTTACAGAAATTAGGTAATTAAACTCCTGTTTGAAGGTCTAGAGAAAAGGAGGGCAGCGTGATATTTTGGAAGGTTTAGTTTAAAGAACATGATAATAACTGCAATATATATCAGGAACTCCTTGCTGCTGTCCCAACAAATTTGCACATCTATGGTGATGGTGATTGCCCCCCCCACCAGATCAGAAGGTTATAACATATTCTAACAATTATATTTTATCACTAACATTGTCCATATAGCATCAACACCAGAAAGATAATTTCTACCTCATCTCCACTTTCCAAATTTTAGCAAATTTTGAAGTTAAATTTTAATTAAGAACCTCATCTACAAGTAACCCTGGGGAATGTGATTTTTGACTGTATAAGAAGAGAGCAGATACACAATATTTTACACAGGTAAAATTATACAGATAAATTTTGCTATAAGAAAACCTAAGGTATTATTATTTATTGATATTTTCTCTTGAGCAATTTAGAACATTTAGAAATATCCTCAAAATTCTTGACTACAAAGCTTTGGCCTTGTGTAGGATAAGATAGCTTTTTTTTTAAACAAATCTTGCAAAGACACTTCATTCTTATTTTGATAAGGACACATTAACAGTGTTTTCTCAGAGTCTTTAGTTTTTCCAGAATATCAGAGTATATTCACTTGCTTAGTAGAGAAGCTTTTCCTCACTCAATTGTACAAGATATAAATGTGACTACAAAGGTCAACTTTAAGGCTCTTTCAAAAATCTCTCCTTTTCCACTACTACACTCTCCTATCTCAATTTCTATGAGGCATTATTCTTCCAATTGCTGAAATATTACTCAGTTCAATGGTATAAACCAGTTTACACACACTAGCTTTACCTTTATGATCTTATTGATATTGTCATCTACCCCATCCATATTTTTGATCTTCAAGTACTGTAATTTGGAAAAGCAAACATCTCTAATTGTCATCAAATATGAAGCAAGTGTTTCATTTTCTTTTATATTTTGTTTGTTGTAGGATGTTGAAGAAAAAGCAATATAAAATATCTGCTTTGCCATATTAAACTCAGAAATCCTGCTAAATTATTTTCTGATGTAACTCATATTCTATAAAAACCAGTAAGTGAATTAGTCTAGATGAAGAATATAAATTAGAGGAATCTACATGTACTTTCAAATTTAGTTCAGTTATCTCTTATACTCTTATATAGTGATAGCTCTGATAAAGGGACAGATATAATAGTAGAATTGTTTGTAAGATATTATTTAAACATTTTTAAATATATACCTGAAATATCAAGTGGTTTTATTTCTGACATGTATATTTAAATTTGCTCAATTTTTGAATATACTATTTATTTATTTTTTAAATATACATATATACACAGTATATGGTAAACATGTATTTACCAAAAGCATTAAATTTCTATTGTACTTTTCAATAAAGTCAGTAGAAATTTGAAACTATTAAAAATTAATATAAAGTACAAAATGTTCATTTTAAATAGGCATTTAAATATTAATTATACCATTATATTACATGTGAATAATACATTTTCATCATTAGTGTAGTTTGAATTTCATTTTGAGTTGATTTTCATGAGATATTAATTTTTATTAAATAAAATTTGATGATTTTTATTTGTTTCTAGGTTACTATGAGATACAATCAAAACCAATTTTCTTGAAAACTCTTTGTAATTGCTTTATCTCTAAACTTCCAAAATTAATAAATCCATTATTGCATTTTTTCATAATTTATTTCATCACTTGCTAATTACATTTTATATTGGTAGAACAAATATCATCCCAAATAGTCAAAATGACATTTGAGTTAATTGATGAAGTCTATATATTATTTTTCTTTGGATTGAACTCCATCTGAATAATAAAGCTTTCTTCTTTCTGGGATGTTAGTACTCTAGGTATTGTTCAGAGTTGTATATTCATTATGTAAAGAATGTATAATATGAGTTTTCAAATTCTGAGAGATAATTGCAGAAGAAAATAGTTTGTCGTAGTTTTCCCATGATCTTTCTGACATAATTTATTCAACACTTTTTAACTGGCTTATTTAATTAATCTAAGTAATTCCAAATATTATCATGTTTACTCCAGTTTCCCCTTTAATAATTATTAGCTTGATTAAGCATTCTGTTTTCTCTGCAGCCTGGCCAGCATCTGCTGTTTTTTGACTTTTTAGTGATAGCCATTCTGACTGGTGTGAGATGGTGTCTCATTGTGATGGCCAAGAACAGCCCATCTGGAACAGCTGCTTGGGGGATGCCACCTGCAGTGGGTGGGGTGGGGGGCATGGCCAGGGCTGCTTACTTCTTAGAGCTGGTGGTGGCCAGGAAAAGACAGGAACCATACCTCCTACTGAGTCAGTAGCCAGAAATTCCTGAGCACAGCTGCAGCCACCCAGCCATGGTTCTGTACCTGGGGATCCCTGCACTTTCTGGTGTCCAGGAAGCAACCCTACCCCTGCAGGCTCAGAAGAGCCTGCTACCACTCCCTGGCCTTTCCCCACTCTCAGCACCTGTTCCAGGGTGGATCAAAGTTGTGGCTGACCCCTGGTATTGTCATGACCTGGCCTGGTGTGCACCCACTTGGGTGACGCAGAAACACCAATCCCCTGCTGTCTCAGCTCCATCTGGACTTTGTGTGCCAACAAGCATGGAAGAGGGACCAAGAGTGTGCTCAGGGAAGCTCTGTACAGGCTTGCAGTTGCCCCTCAACACAAATAGCCTGGGCTGTGGATGGCATGTTAATGGCAGGAGGCAGATGGGTTCCTGTGCAGAAAGGGCCAGGTCCCTGGTGAAACTTCACCTTCAAGCCAGGAAAGCCTGAAGCCTGGGTGCCTTGCTGCCAATTCTGGATGGAGTCTGTGGTCCAAAGTGAGAGCTCATGGTAATTTTTCCAAGCACACCCATGACAGCCCATGAAGCAACCATAAACATTTCCTCCTTTCTTAGCCCATAAAAACCCTGGACTCAGCCAGACACACACAGATATTGGGACTACCAACTGTAGGAAGACGCTTCCCACTGTGGGTCTCATCTACACTGAGAGCTAGGCACTTGTCAGGAAAACTTGCCTGTGGAAAGGAATGACCCACTTTGGGCCTCCCGAGAGCTGTTCTGTTGCTCAACGAAGTTCTTCTGCCTTGCTCATTCTCCAGTTATTCACATACCTCATTCTTCCTGAACATGGGACAAGAACTTGAGACCTGCAGAATGGTGGGAATAAAATTACTGTAACAAACTGGCTAAAGCACATGCCCCGCAGCATGTGCTACATTGTGGACAATGGGAAGGATAGAAGAGCTGTGGCTCTTCACAAAACCCATACCTAAGGGCTCCCAGAGCCAGGGCTTTGACACCCTCTTTGGGGATCAGTGGTTCCTGGAGTCTCCAAGCTTCCAGGCACCACTACATTCCCCTTGTCTAGACATGGAAGTCCACAGCAGAAGCCATGTGCAGCACATCTGCTCCAGCCACAGCTTCACATGAAGTCAGCACCTGTGATAGTGCCTGGAGCTGTCTGTCCAACTGCAGCAGCCATCAATGCTTGGCTGTGCACAGTGGCAGGACGCCATTCTCACTCACCGACATCCCCCTTTCCACTCGACACTTTGGTCGTCCTTGGCAGGTGTGCAATCCAGGCTGATAGTATGAGCTGAATGCAGCCTACCAGGATGAGTGGGTGAAATGAGCCCAGCAGGCATGAGCAATACTTAGGCAGAAGGTACTGCTGACCACAGAGGTTTCTGGCCATTGAATTGACACCCCAAGAATTCTGTGACAATTCTGGCTTTGATTTGCATTTCTTTGATTAGTGATGATGAACATTGTTTCATATGTTTCTTGGCCACTTATATGTCTTCTTTTAAGAAGTATCTGTTCATGTCTTTTGCTCATTTTTATTTTTTTTTTGGTTATGTTCCTTTAATATTCTGAATATTAGACCTTTGTTGTATACATACTTTGTGAATATTTTCTCCCATTCTGTAGATTGCCTGTTTACTCTATTGATGATTGATTTTGCTGTGCATAATCTCTTCAGTTTAACTAGATCTCACTTGACAATTTTGTGTTTGTTGCAATTGCTTTTGAGAACTTGACCATAAATTCATTGCCAAGAGTGCTGTCAGGAGGGGTATTTCCCAGGTTTTTCTTCTAGGATTTTTATACTTTGAGGTCTTACATTTAAATATTTAATCCACCTTGAATTAATTTTTGTATATGGTAAAGGTGTCTAATTTTGTTCTTCTGTATATGGCTAGCCACTCATGAAGCACCATTTATTAAGTAGGAAGTCATTTCTGCATTGCTTATTTTCTCAGCCCTGTTGAAGATCAGCTGGTTGTAGGTGTCTGGCTTTATTTTTATTTTCTATTTTGTTCTCGTTTTCTATTCTGTTCTGTTGATGTATGTGTCTGTTTTTGTATCAATAATGTAGCCATATAGTATAGTTAGAAGTGGGATAGTGTGATGCCTCCAGCTGTGTTCCTTTACTTAGTATTGCTTTGACCATTCAGGCTCTTCTTTGGTTCCATGTGAATCTTAGAGTAGTTTGTCCTTATTTTGAAAAGAATGATGTTGGTATGCTTGACAGGAACAGCATTGAATCTATAATTGTTCTGAAGTATGGTCATTTTCATGACATATATTCTTTACATAAATTCTTTTAGGCACTGTGGAAAGCAGTTTGAAGACTCCTCAAAGAACCTAAAACAGAGCTACCATTCAATTCAGCAATCCCATTACCTGGTGTATACCCAAAAGAAAATATATAATTATAGCAATAAGACACATGTACTTGTATGTTTATCACTGCACTAGTCACATTAGTAAAGAAATGGAATCAACGTAGGTGCCCATTAATGGTGGATTGATTATAGAAAATGTGGTACATATACATCGTGGAATACTACACAACCATAAAAAATACTGTTCTCTGCAAGAAAATGATTAAAATTTTAATTTCATTTAAAATTTAACTCACCAAAATTGCCAGGCAAGTAAAACGTTTGGAAAGTATGACATATATTCATGAGCAAAATCATTCTATAAAAACAGGATCTAGAAATAAGGAGGTCATATTCCTAATTAATGCAGAAACTGAAAACTAAATATCACACGTTCTCTTGTATAAATAGGAGCTAAACATGGCACACATGGACGTAAACCTGGGAACAATAGACACTGAGGAGTACTAGAGCAGGAAAGAAGTCAGGTGGGGCATGAGTTGAAAAACTACCTATTGCACTGCATACTTCTCTCACTACCTCGGCCCAATACACCCATGTAACAATCCTACACATGTTTTCCTCTAACTAAAACAAAATCTGAAATATATATATACACACATACATATACACATATAGACACACATACATATATATGTTAAATTGTTTAATTTACCCATTCCATAATACATATTAAAACATCTAATTGAACACTATAAATATATACAATTTTTACTTGACAATTAAGCAAATACACTTTAAAAAGAATTATTACTTCGTTTAAATTTTTAAGCAGCTAGAGTAGAGCTAAAAATTTAAATATATTTATTTTATCCACTAATATTAGAAAGAGGCCAGTAATATAAGTATCTTTGAAGTAGTGAAACCAATTACACTATTTAAATCAGTATTCTTTTTAAAATTGGCCTTCAACAATTTCATCTAGTAGAAATGCAAAATTTTTAATTTCATTTAAAATTCAGTTTGCCATTTACTCCTTCTTAAAACTTCAATCATAGGGTTTAACTCTTAAAGAAGTTTGAATTAAAAGTGTCACACTCATCCTCATATCATTTTATTGCCTATTGTTTTCTTTTTACTTAATTGGATTTTCTTGAGTTTAATTAGATTTAAAGCATAGTGATTATAAAAAGACTATGCTTGCTTAATGCACACATTCTCCCAAGTGGTCCTTTCAAATTCCCTAACTTTTTTTAGTGGATATTCAATCACCTTACTAATTACTGAAAGGAAATAGCTCAGAGCACATTCCCTATTGATAGTTGGTTAATGCTATCATCTATTATAGAAAAAAAAGCCCAGCATACTTAAGCTAAGAAGTTAGTAAAGCTTACAACATAATTATTATACGATATTTTTAAAGAAATGTGGTAATATCCCACTCATCTTGCATTTATGCTTTTGTCCAAGTGCAAAATCAGCTTTATTGCTAGCATACTTTCAGAAAATCAATTCCAAACTCACAAAGTGAAATACCCCAAATGACCTAAAAAATTATAGTTTTTTTTTTTTTGAGGAGAGTCTACATCCACTGAGACTTTTTCTTTTTACGTATTTAAAATATATATGAATGAATATATGAAATAATAGTTAGCAAATATTGCATATCAGGCAGCACAGAACAGTTATCCCTGAGATGGGAGCAGCAACCCACATGAGGTCTATGATTGTTCAAGCCCACTTTCAAAAGGAGTTTTCAGCCTAAGTCAAAGCAACAGGGCACTTGAAGCCAACTCTAATGAGTTCCCTTAGTTGAGAAGGTGAAGCTTGGAGACAGGAAAAATAAGTAGTGGCTGCTCTACCTCACCTAACAAAGCTTAAAAGCAAGCGTTGAAAAGATCAAAGCGTTTCCATGTAATTTATTACATCTCACAATAAAGCTCAATAACATTTATCTGAATCCAAAATACAAAAATAATCAGTATCCAAAAGTTGAGATTCACAATCCCTGGCATCCCACCAAAATTGACAGTCATGCAAAACGTTTGGAAAATATGACATATCTTAATGATAAAAAGCATTCTATATAAACAGAACCTAGAAATAACAAGTAATAGCATTATTAGACAAGGGCCATCAACATATTCCAAGTGTTCAAAAAGGTAAAGAAAAATCAGCAATTTAAGTAGAGCCATGGAAGATATAAAAAACTTAAACCAAACACCTGTAGATAAATAATACAATGTGTGAGATAAAATTTACATTGTATGAGATTACCATCATATACTAAACTGGGAAATTCAGCAGGATAAATCATACACAATCAAACATAGAGAAAAAAAAATTTAAATTGATAAAGCATCAGTAAACTGTGAGACAAATTTAAGTGGGCTAATATCTGTGCAATAGAAACTCTGAAAGAAGATGGGAAGAAAAATATTTGAACTTAATAGCCAAATTAAAAAATATTAGAAAACTATAAACCCACATACATGCACAAAATGCTCAGTCAACTCCAACAAGAAACATAAAGTAGAATTCAACAAGGTACATTATAATGAAATGACTCAAATATTCTGTTAACAAGAAAATATTATAAACAAGCAGAATTTTAAAAGACACATTAGATATAGACGGAAGACATGAGGATTAAAGCTGATTTCTATTGTAGAAAATATCAGACGGAAGACAGCAGAAGTTAACCTCAAAACACTGAAGAACAAAGAGTTGTCAACTTAGAATCCTAGTGAAAATATAATTCAAAAACAAAAGTAAAATGGAGAATTAATCATCAGCTGACCTTCCCTAAAAGAAATGTTAAGGAAGCTCTGAAGGCAGAAGGAAAATATTATATGGAAATCTTAGCCTGGAAACACAAGATTAAGAACACCGGAAATGGTCATTTTTTTGGTGTTTTTATGTAACTGTAAAATATATTTGATCCTATTATTTGCATCTTTTTAAAGGATAAATGCCCAAGCAGAAATAACTGTTACCTTGGAATTCTTCCAGGTACACAATCATTCCATTGCTAATATAAAATTAACACGTCTCTAGGGAGGGAAAAAGACAACTTAACATCATAATGTCTCATAGATAGAGAACTGAAAAATGTACCATAATAAAGAATAAAATTGACCTCAGAAACCAAAATTGTATTTCACATAAGCATCTGAACAGAAAAGGTGAGATTTTGATATATTGAAATAATTTATTATAAGACAATAAGTAATACTAATTAGAAGACAAATTATACACTGAGTCAGATATACTACTCAATGTTATGCAGTACAATCATTGACATTTTGTTCATTTATTTTTTCAGAAGTATGAATAATGATTATATAGTACTGAATAAAACAAAACCAAATGTTTCTCCTTTATGCTTCTTTTAGCCAGAAAAGATAAAATAAATTCCAAAAAACTCATATAAATATAAGAAATAATTTGTTAATAAGTGCTAAGGAGAAAAATGGAGCTGTGTAATGACTGTGCAAAATGACAGGCATAGGATGGTCTCTGGTGGCCTCTGTGTGGAGGCAGCATTTGGGCAGAGAACCGAAAGAAGAGCAGGAGAAGCTTTGCAGAAATCAGATGAGCATTTCAAACAAAAGGAATATTCGATGTATAATCTGATGCATCATGAGACACGAGTTGTTTAACAAATTTGAGAAATGGCAAAAAAAAAAAAAAAAGGAGGATGTGGAGAAGATGAGTGAGTAAAGGCATATGGTCAGGGATGTAGATGTATGGGTTTTAGAGGATGCAGGAGAGGAGGAGGGGGTATCACACGGCCTATTGATCATTATAATGACTTTAGGCTTTACTTTGAATAAAATGGGTAGTATTTCAGCACTTTTAATCGGAATTATGACAACCTCGTTTGTGTCCAGAGTCACTTTGCATTTTTCCAGGAAAGATGTCTGATTTCCTACATTTAATACTATAGGGACTGCTCCTGGCTCTAGGAATGCAGTTCAGGCCAGGATGTATCAGGAGCTATGGTGAGCAGTCTCTTCCAAAACTTCCATCTGGTACGAGGGGTTAAGGGTTTGGAAGTGAATGGTAAGTCCCCTGCTCCTCCTTTTCATCTACACCAAGGTTTCCTCCCAGGACTTCTCATTAACTCTCATTCCAAGACAGAGGATAAAGATGCCTGAATGATGAATCCCATAGAAATGAGCTTCGCAAGCCGTTGAATGGAGCAGAGAAGACAGATGGTGAATCTGGAAGAGCAAGTGGAAATTATCTGGCACCACTACAGTCAACTATATGCTCCATGACAGCAGAACAGATCTGCCATGTTCATTATATTCCCGGTTCCAAAGACAAGGCACAATAAATAGGTCATTTCAAACTTCCCTGTATTCTGTATCTGAACCATCCTCTTTTTATCCACCTATCCAAATTCCTATTTTATACTTGGAGATGCAGTATAAATACCGTCTCTGAGGATTTTTTAAATTTTCTTCTCCCTTTTCTTCCTCATATCATCCATGACCTCTCAAAGTGGACATGGAATGAATTTTTGTTCTGCTTTTACATGCAGCCTAATAATTACTTTCACTGTATATCCACCCCTTGATACACCACAGGACAGCTCACAGGAGAATTTAATTTTAACCCATTTTGAATCCCTTTAACAATAAGAAAAGTGATTTTTTTTTTAAATCTCTGAATTACCGGGACCTAACACAGATTCTTATGTAGAGTAGCAGCTCGATTAATGTCTAGTGAATGGTGTGTATTAATGAATGAACAAATGGGTGAATGAATCTAGAAAAAAACTGACACAATTAAAAATATTTAAGAACCTCTTGCCTCCATGTTTTTCTCTGATTCTGCTTATAATATGCTTATTATTTGCTTTCAGGAAATTTTGTAAACTAGCACATTCTCTAGAGAATTTAGTTCAATACTTTACATACAGAACTATATCAAATTAAAGTCTGCTTCCTTATTTGACATTCCTGTCCCTTTGCCCTGGTCCTTCTAATATGATCATGAAGTTGCTATGATTGAGTGTGGTATGACTGATTCAATTCATTCTACATAGCAAGTGTCTGCAGGAATACATATGCCGCCACCTGAGGAAAAGCCAAGTGACTAAAATGGGCACAAACATTTTATTCCACCAAAAATCATCGTCTATAATGGACAAACGTGGAGCTGAAATTATATATGAAGACAAAACAATGTAAAATACGTTGACAAGCACTAACTCCCAAAATATAAAATATATGAGACTTTTACATTGTTAAAACAAAATGGTTAATATTTTAGAATAACGCTATGAAGGTCTTTGCATGTTACAACGGTTATTAGCATTATCTACTCCCAGATACCAAGCTGACCTACTTGGAAAACAAAACCTTTATAGTGAATGAAATCAAGTGTTCAGTAGGCCACTAGGATTTTCATTACCTAAATGCATGACTATGTCAATATCTGTTGTTCTTTAGAACTAAGACTGTTTAGAATCTAAGAAAAATAAGTTGTCACCCCTGAAAGTCACTTTGAAAACTATGTAAATGCTAACATAGAAGAGTCATGTAATAACAAAAACCTCTTTTATCCCTTGCTGAACATTTTTATTTTTAACTAAATGAAAATTTATTATTGTATAAAAATTGAAAATAATTATTCCATTGGAAAATTTTCAGTATTATGTCTATAGTACAAATCAAATATTTTTATTTTGTTATTAAGTCTCACGGCAGATTTGGCTCTGACCAGACAGTCACACTTCAACTCTGAATCTTGTTATTCCGCCTATACTGAATGATATATTTATGTGTAAATATGGGAGAGGAAAAAAGTTAATGCCTACCTCAAAGAGTCAGCATTTCCTTTAAGCTTAATATTATTTTGGTTTAAATTTTGATTTCAATGAATACAATAACTGACCAATATTAGATACCCAATATGTATGTATTTCCTTTCAAAGTAACACATTTATTAAAATGGACTTGAATTATATTTCCCTAAATGAGTATTTTCCCTCTGCTATTTTTATAACTCTTTCTAAGTCTGATATTTACACTGTAATGTTACAGATTTCCTCTTCTCCATTTTCAAATATAGGTCGAATAGTAATAATTTTTTTCGTTTATGCAAATAATCTATGTTTATAAGCAAAACATAGCATATATATTAAAAATTTTCATCTGAAATTGTTTTTGTTGGGTAAGAGTGACTGCTCACAGAATATTTTAAGGTTACCATCCTTCATTTTATTGGTTATTATTCTGTGATTAATTAAAACAATCACCCCGAGCATTACAAGTACTTTCACACTACAGAAGCAGATCTCCAAAGTAAGTTATTTTAAATATTATTATCATTACATAAATCATATATATGTATGGTTTCTATAAGACTCCTGATAATACTAACTTCATTTGGAAAGCCTAAGTATGTAGTTGTCTTTCCACATGACATCATTGCACTTGGATGTTGAATTACTTCAACTCTAAGAGTAAAGCAAACTGGGGGCTATCATTCTCATTATAAACCTAGAGAAAAAATTAAAGTCAGAGAAATAAATTAGAAATGTAAACCCTTATGGGCCAAGCATTATCCTGTGTATTTAGCCCTAACAACCTTTTGAGGTGGTTACACTTATTACCCCCACTTTACACATGAGCTGTGACAGAGAGAAGCTATATACTTTTCTTAAGGTCACATAGGTTTTTCCTATTAGAATAAGGCTGCAGGCTCCGAGCGTGTAGCTCCAGATTTTATTCTCTTAACTTGTATGCTTTTAACATAAGTTAGCGTTTGTCCATGCTTCACCCCACAGACACTTACACTATATTTTTTTATTTTCACTACTAATTTTTCCTAAGTAAATTCAGGTTGTTCATTTGTTTAACACAAGGACTTATAGATTTAATGCACGTGATGTAGTTGCATTGGTAATGTGAAATCAGATATCTTCCAGATCATGGTGATCAAACAGCCAAATCTCTAGGGAACTGAATAGTGGACAATGAGTTCGAGAGCAGTATGCTTACTGTCCAGAACATTCACCAAAAGACTGCAGAGGAAATGTATACACACACTGGAGTAGTGTATACATTCAATATTGGAAACATTGATGTCAAAACACTAGCCAGATTATCTTTAGAGTTCAGGAATGCACTTCTGTGCTGCTATGCAAAGATGTGCCAACTGGGCAAATGCTCTCTTCCAAAATAAAGCAGGGATAACTAGAGCACTCTCAGTTACTGCCTCTGCTAAGGGAAGGAAAAGGGCAAGAGAAGGGCCTGCTAAATTCCTGTGAGTTACTGTTGGGCAACAGGGAAAGGGGTTTATCTTTATGCTCCGTTTGCCCTCAAAAACGAAATTTGTAGATGAGGCATGACTTTACCAAACAAACTTCAACTGGATTTACTACACTTTCTCATGCTGTGTGTCTCTTGAAGAAGAGGTCTGGGGACTTGATCACTAAGTCAGCCCAAACTGATGCGTCCTCAGACACAAGTCTTTTCTCACCCCACTTAACAAAATTTCATGTCAGGCTTTGGAATCTAGATTCTTACATGTAAGGCAGGTGAGGACCCAAGTGAACAGGTATTGATTCTAAAGGGTTGGGATGCAGGTATCTTAGAAGGCAAAATATGAGTGACCACTGTATTGAAGCTTTTTTTTTTTCTTTAACTTTTATTTTAAGTTCAGGGATACATGAGTAGGATGTGTGGGTTACCACAGGTTATATAGGTAAATGTACACCATGGTGCTTGCTGCACAGGTCACCTCATCACCTAGGTATTAAGCCTAACACCCATTAGCTATTCTTCCTGATGCTCCCCCCTCCACCCCCAACAGGCCCCAATGTGTTTTGTTTCCCTTGTTTCCCCATCCATGTGTTCTGGTATTCTCATCGTTCAGCTCCCACTTACAAGCGAGAACATGCAGCTTTTGGTTTGCTCTTCCTGTGTTAGTATTCCTCAAAGATATAGAGACAGAAATACAATTAAACCCAACAATTCCATTACTGGGTATAGACCCAAAATAATATAAATTATGGTAAAGATGTGTGTGTGTGTGTGTGTGTGTGTGTGTTCATTGCAGCACTATTCACAATAGCAAAGACATGGAAACAACTCAAATGCCCACCGACAGTGGACTAGATAAAGAAACTGGTGCATATATATCATAGAATAGTAGGCAGCCATAAAAAGGGGCAAGATCATGTCCTTTGCAGCAACTTGGATGGAGCCCAAGTTGTTTTATCCAAAACATCTAAACCATCTTCCATTATAAAGATCATCTGTGCTGAAACAATGTCTAGTCTTTAGGTTTGGATATGATACCTTATTTTTCTGATGCTATTATTTGCCTGGACTAGTAATGGGGTTGAAGGAGGTTGATTCTGCTACTTACTAATTTCTTAGATGTGATGGTTAGAATACATAGGTTTGCCCTTTATTGTTTGCTTCTGGTAGACTTTGGATGCCTAGGTGACTTCCTTATTTATGTTCTATATGCCTGAGACTATGGAAAGATAACTTCTTAGGGTAGGCGCAAGCCTTTGCCTCTCATTTTCCTGCCTGTTGTTGCACATGTGGGATAATCTTTTAGAAAATTCGCAATAGCAACAGAGTAAAAGGAGAAGTTATAGAGACAATTCTAAACTAATTATCATATGATGGGTCCTGACACTGGTAAAACAATTTATGCTAGATTCAGGTGATATTTTATCTTTTCATGACATATCTGCAAAGACAACATTGAGAAAAAGCATAAATACTTTTGGATGTAGTAAAAAATTATATTTTTGGGGATTGTATCCAAATTCAAAAAGGAGTAAGTATTTGAAATTATGTTGGTGCAAAAGATGGGCAAAATACAGATGTGTGGTATCTATTGTAACTAAATAACACCAGACATTTGATAAGCATGCTATGCCAGGGTTTTAAAAGTGATTTATTTCTAGGGTGACTTTGGTTTTCATTTTTAGGCTTTAATTTTTGTGTTAAATGCACAGGGTTTTACTACACTTTCTACAGGTTTTACTACCATCCTGTGTCATCTGGATTATATCAATTTGAAAGTGTCAGAGAGGGAGGGAGAGCTGGGCTTCCAAGGTTTGAGGCAGTCAATTAACACAAAGAGCCCAACTAAGGGTAACACCTAAGCCTGTATTCACCTCCTGGAATGATTCAAACAACAGATCAAAATAACAGATTCCATGGCCTTTTGGCTTCCTCAAGTTTCCAGCTTCCTCCCTGCAGATCAGAGAATTAGGTGTATCCGGGAAGAGGAGGGAAGGAGAATGTGTTTTTGACTTGGTTGCATCTTGTCTGAGACAGCAGAAGTCACTGATCACATGTCTCTTGTGTTTTATAGGCTTTATGTTGACTCCTTCCAAAATGGCTATGGCAGAGCATCCTAAGAGCAGCAAGAGGTGGTGTTCCCAGGTGTAAGTGAGTGTCAATCTTTTTCTGGTGCCATGTATCCTAATTTCCCATTGACCCAAAATCATTACA
The DNA here is from genome assembly GCF_001604975.1 of Cebus imitator. Taxonomy (NCBI): domain Eukaryota; kingdom Metazoa; phylum Chordata; class Mammalia; order Primates; family Cebidae; genus Cebus; species Cebus imitator. Next base: position 525,999 of record NW_016107350.1, on the reverse strand, counting down.
TGGCAATTCAAAGGTAACAGATGGAAAAAGGTTACATCCATTGAAGGGAGAGAAAAAACATGGCAGTTTTTAATTTACCATGATGGTAAATGATCATCAGTTAGGAAGAAGTGAGCGGAAAGATCTAAAATTATTTGACCAGTGTAAAAGGGGGAACATATCAGAAAATAAACCACCTTGACTGTAACCAGTAGTGAGTTGATATAGAACTAATACCCAATGTACATTCCTCATAACTCCAAGTGAGCATAATTTTGTTTATGCAGAAGGATAAAATAAATCATTCTCTCTACTATCTGGTGAGAGCTTTCTTTCAATAATCACTCATAATAACATTGGTTTATGAAGCAAAAAGAAATAAAGTCCTAACACTTTATTAAGCTTCCTCATCTTAAATTCCAACAGCCTAATTGGGCTCTACCTTTCCCTAAAAATCCAGAACGTACATAAACCATTGACTCCTAGGTATTAATATTTAATCCTCAGAGTCAATAGAGAAATAAAAATACTACTGTTTCTTAGGGTTGACTGAACATGGATGAAATTTTCTCTTTTAAATTTTATAAAGTTATTAACTGAACTAAAGATTTAGGGGAATGGAATACTATGAATAACAATAGTTCTGATTTCTCAACTTTTGAAATTATTCAGAGTAAAATGTGAACACTTCGGGTACTATTATTTCAGGAATAGCATCTTGCTTCTTACTCTGCCTTTAATAACGACCAAATACCAATGTACTGCAGCACATCCAATAACTGGAAAAGTTTTTTCTTTCATTTTAAGAGATGAGTTCAGGATTTCCTTATACATAAGGTCATTTTCATCCATAAAATTTGCATATTCTGTCCACAAAATTACTAGATTTAAATTTAGTAACATAAAGGACTAGAAGTCGAAGGCATTGATATTATGCACCAGTATGATTTGCCTCTTTGCTTTCAGCCATCTGATAACATATTTCTCTACAATTTTGTAACTCATAATGGCCATTTGACTTAAGTGAGCAAGTAAAAGATGAACCTAAATTGTCTATCTTCCTTCTTGTATGCAAATATAGTCAGTACTTGAGCTGCCGTGTCCTCTTCCTATCTTGTGGAAATGTTGCAGAGATGAAGTGTCTTTTACTGTGGTCACCTGAGTGACTATGGTGATCAAAACCCTCTTCCTTCCTTCACTCCTCTTGCACCAATCTCCATTAGATATTTAGTTTGCTACAGAAGTAAATCTGATGGTTTTACTCCTTGGGATTCTGGAAGATTTGTTGCCATGGTATATCAGAGCCCACAAAACAGAAACTGGCACCTAGAAATCAGGTATTATCATAACAGCAGCAACAGCGGCAACCAAGAAAAAAAACCAAAAACCAAAAACCAAAAAACAGTTGGCTAAGAAACTGTTATAAACGTCTTGAATAATGGTGGCTAGTATAATGCAATAGTTATATATTTGGTAAAATTGTCAATAGTGGTAACTAGAAAAGCAAATAACGTACTTAATAAGCTCGGTGAACTTATGGATTGAGGCTGGAAAGTAGGAAATTATCAATGAGAACTTGTTGCTGTGTTTAGCAACGTATTGAAAGAGAGAGATAAGTGCTCGAAATAATTAATAAGCTCATTTGCAGGTAGGGATGAAAAGAACCACAGATTGTAGAGGCCATTGGGGGTGAGGAGGGAGGGGAAGGTGGGAAGGGAAAACATGGGGAGAAATACCAGATATAGTATGCACCTAAAGTAAAATAAATAAATAATTTTTTTAAAAAATTAATTAATTCGGCCTTTTGGCTAAGATCAAGTGTAAAAAAATTAATTAATTAATTTAAAATAATTTCAAAGTAGGGAGCTTATGAAAGTAGTATATTAGGACATATTAAATGGAATTCCTTTCTCAATCTGCTGAAAACACCTTCATTAAAGCCAACAAAGTAAATATTTGCATAAAAAGAGTTATAAAGCAAGAGGAGGCAAGTACTACCTTACAAAACTCAGCAAAATATAAAAATGAATAATATTTGTAGCAACTGATTCATAAGGCAAAAATCAAATCAACAGTATGGCCATTACACTCATTGGTATTACGATTACATTGATCACGATGGCATTTATTCAATCCTTTCACTTGAAAACATGGCTCTCAGAAAACTTACTAAAAGTGTCATCCTCCCTTTGATAGGCCCGAGGTACACATAATTAAGTCAAAAGATATAGCATAATATGAAAGACACAAAAATTTTAAAAAGTAGTTTCAGCAAATATGTGTAGGTATGGCCATTGGCTATGGAAACAGAATGAAATCAAATAAATTATTGATAAAGTCTTATTAAATGTTATGGTTTGGCTGTAAGCCCGCCCAAATCTCATCTTGAATTATAAATCCCATGTGTTGTGGGAGGGGCCTGGTGGGAGGTAATGGAATTATAGGGGTGGGTTTTTCTTATGCTGTTTTCATGATAGTGAATAAGTCTCACAACATCTGATGGTTTTATAAAGGGGAGTTCTTCTGCACACACTCTGTTGCCTACCATCATGTAAGACATGACGTTGCTCCTCATTTGCCTTCTGCCATGATTGTGAGGCCCCCCCAGTCATGTGGAACCGTGAGTAAGTTAAACCTCTTCCTTTTGTAAATCACCCATTCTTGGGCATGTCTTTATTAGCAACATGAAAACAGACTAATACATTAACAACTTCACAGTGACTTTGAACAGACAAATCAGAAAAACATCATTTTGAAATGAGAAGTAAAAATGAATAAGCAACAAAACAACATCAAAACATCTGTAAATGTCTGATTCTTATAATAATCTCCAGACCCCAAGCTCCTAGAAGCAGAAGGGAGGCTTGAAAAGGGAAACCACTCAGTAAATGTGCACTTCAGATGATTTAATATGGATAGAAAATGAAGAATTTTCAAGAGAGTGGATTCAAGAGGATGGAGGAAAATGACTAGCAATCCTTTACCAGGTAACAGGGTTAAACTTAACACTACAAACTGCCAAGATACAAGGCCAAAGAAACATCTTTCCACTTGGATTTCAAATTTACTCTGAATAATAACTATGGTGTATCCTAGTCCTGATTCATTTTTTACTAGTTATTTTTGTATTTGGAGAGAGACTGTAGGGTGAATATAGATATTTGTCTTTTTTATTCATGAATATCCAAGTCAAGAAGAGCTATAGTATGACAAAATATAGAGGCTGCTCTTTATTGTCCCTGATTGAGAAACTATGTGCATCATCATGATAGACTTTGAGCCTGATGATTTGGATGTATGGGGACACCATTGTGGGAAGACACTGAGTCTACTTTTTTATAGGATAAAGAGTGAACCAAATATTTTATGCATAGAAATGTAGACAATGATAAACATTACATAAAAATATTGTCCAAATATCTTCAGTTTCTTCCACTTCTTCTTCTTTTTTTTTTTTTTTTTTT
>NW_016107350.1:495037-521116 GCF_001604975.1 Cebus imitator | reverse complement strand
GGATGTGATCATTTCTATAGAATAACCTTGCACAAAATTTGTTATTTGACACAGTTATACATTAGAACAACATTTAGCAAATGTGAACTTCTCCAAGCCTCATTATGTAAATGCTAAGTTGAAGAAAATAATGCCTGTCCCTGTCTCTGTGAGATGATGCCTGTGAAATTTTGTTCTAATTTTAATGCTATGAAAATAATGTCATAGCTATAGAATGGTTCATTCAGGAGAGTACAAATAGGCAAGGAATGAAGTTTTATAAATAATCACTTAAAATTTAAAGAATTCAAAATTGCAGCCACATTCTTGCAATACCATTTTTAAATTTTTTTTCTTTTTTTTTAATGTTTTTCTTTTTTTTTATTGTTCTTTTTTTATTATTACATTTTAGGTTTTGGCGTACATGTGAAGAACATGCAAGATTGTTGCATAGGTACACACATGGCAGTATGATTTGCTGCCTTCCTCCCCTTCACCTATATCTGGCATTTCTCCCCATGCTATGTCTCCCCATTTTTCTAAATTTTATAATCTGGCTTTATAAGAGCCCTATCATGACTTCCCCAAATCTGGGTCATTTGAAAATCAGTTACTTCATCTTTTAATTTGAGATTTCTAAAGTGTGAGAAAAAAAATGCAATGTTGCAAAATAATTATATATGTGAATATCTAGCTATTGTTTTATTTTAAGTAAAAGATACAGATTATTAATTGCAAGTATAAAAACATATTTAAGAGTGAGTAGAATATATTAATTTGGATGGAGAAGTCTTTGCAGAAATGTAAATTACCATGTGACTTTAAACCAGATTTGCTGTCTAAGAAATATTTATGTGAATACTATGATATTTATAGTTGTTGCCATCATTAAGTACATGATCCTGGCTAATGAATTTATTATTATTCTCTGTACAATGGACACATTCCCCACCTTGGTGAAATTATTTTGAATCTGTGCACAGAGGTATTTTTCTAGTTTGATTTATTCTTGACTCAAATATATTCCTTCAGCATTACTCATACCATTTTGAAAACAAGCAACAAAAGAGTGTATCTCCCTTTCTTATCCTTTGCATTTTAGATATGCAATTCTAATGCACAGATCTCAAATTTTCAATAATTTTCAGAATAAACTTAAAAAAAAAAACATATGCACCCACATATATTATATGCATGTGGTAAAGAAGGAGAGAAGTAGGCTTAAGTAAAATTCTTCCAACTCTGGAGATAACTTTGAATAGTTTTACCTTACTAAAAACATAAGCAGTCAACAAAAAAAAACAAAATGATTTTTGGAAATTTCACCGTTCTATAGTCAGCCTTTGGCTGTGTAAACAGGAACCATGTGTGTGGCCTTACCACAAAATTTCATCACAACTCTATGCTTCAGCATAGTATTCAAAATGATTACCTCACTTCAGACCTGTAATTTGAGTGACTAAGAAAATATTCTGAGAGAAAATGCTGTATGAGAAAGAATATCAATCATCTATATCTATATATATATGTGTGTGTATCAAGTCTTATTCAAGAAATTACTTAAAACTGAAATTCTTCAGGGAAAGCAGATGAAGTAATTTTGGTTTTCTTTAGAAAAACCTTTAGGATTACTTCTGTCTTCAGAAAATTAGACAGATACTATGTTGCCTTTATGCCTTAATCCTGGCAAAATTAAGAAAATTTAATTAAAAAAAAAAAAAACAGGTCATATGTTCAGTCCAAACCTAATATCCAGAATGTGTTGAAATTATAAAAAGAAAATTGCTGTGTGTTTTCCAGAGTTAGTCTTTAGTAATCAAGATATTTGAGTTTCTAAAGGTGACAATTTCAGACTCACTTTAATCCTAGTTCAATAATTTATTTCCTTTGAAAATGGAATCACTGGCAGCTCTTTTTCAGAAGCAAGCTTCTATGAGCAGGCACAGAATCAGCTGTCTTTGGACTCCCAGTTGAAGCAGAGTGTAATCAAGCTATTTTGCATCTGTGAATATATTCTGGCCCTTTTTCCCAACCACAGTTCCTTGTTTGTCAAATAATCATTTTCTATAATAAGGGAGCAGGGTATAAACATGCTTTTCAATAATTTCCTTTTCTTTGGATATCTGCTTTTTTTCCTGAGAGGAACATGAAATTCTGATGAGTTGTGTAACTGCACAGCATGTTTCCACTTAGATACCTAATGAAAGGAAAGTGAAGCCTAATGGTGATACAAAGTCTTGATTTGATCATCATTGTGGTACATTTTCTTGTATCGGAGATTTCACTATGGGATATTTTATTCTGTAAAAAGACAACATTTTTAAATTTTATCTACACAAGTTATAGTTCCATAAGCGTTAATGGATGCTATTTATACATCTAACTTCATCTTTAATTTTGCATCACTATTTTCAATAGAATATGTCATTTTAAGTAAGTTCTAGCTTATATACCCTTGATCAACTTCCCATAAGAAACAAAGTAAACTCTAAGATCTTACCATAACCTTCCCTGGCCCAAGTAATTCACAGTGCTGTCTTTTCAATAGCATCATCCTACTGTTCTCACCTTTGTTTCGCTATTGGACTTCTGCCACTCTGGCCTTTGCAGTTGCTTTTTGCCCGGCCTAAAATGTCTGAATCCCTGAAATGCATGTAACTTGCTTTCTTATATTGGTATTTAAACACAAAGTTTTGGGTTTAACCTTAAAAAAAAAATGCCCATCCTTCTGCAATCGAAAGAGGCATTCACTATATTTATTCCTTAGTTTGTTTTACTTTTCTTCTTAGCACATCACGAGAAGAATTGTGTTTCCTCCAAATTTATATGTTGAATTCCTGAGCACAAGCACCTCTGAATTAGACTGTGTTTGGTGATAGGGTATTTAAAGAAGTAAAATGATGCCATTAGAGTGGACTCTATTCCAAGGTGACTGATGCTTCTATAAGAAGAGAAGATTAGGACAGACACATACTGAGGAACAACCCCATGAAAACAAATAGAGAAGATGGCCACCTACAAGACAAAGAAAGAGACCTCGGGAGTTGTTTAAGACTGTTGAAACCTTGATTTTGGATTTCCAGCCTCCAAGGATGTGAGAAAATAAATTTCTGCTTCTCAGTCTGTAGTATTTTATTATGTAGTATTTTATTAAATTTAAGCTTCTCAGTCTGTAGTATTTTATTATGACACAGCTCTAGCAAACTAATGCTGTATTTAACCATTATGGGACAATTGAGCTATACAGTTAGTAGTTTTTTACATTTTCCTGCGACTGGAATTTCCCAAAAATAGGATTTTGGTTTACCCGTGTACACTCAGCATCTAGATAATATCTGGAAAGAAATCTGATGGTCAATGAACGTTTGTTGAATGACTACATAAATCAATGGTATTTAATTAGCTGAATACAGGCTACAATGACTCCAATTGCTTGCCCTCTGTCCTGTATCTCTAGCTGATACTGTATGTGGCTTTTAATCATTCATTATGAAGAATAATTTTATTGGATTCTTTTCTGAGACTTGTTTGTTAAGAAACAAGAAATATTATAACGACTCACAGAGACACCAGAAAATATTGGGGAGTACTGAAATAAAACTGAACTCACATAAATCTTATCTAGTTGGAGAAAGTCATTGACTCTATATTATATTCATCATCTTCTAAAAAATTATAAGTGTGTGTGTGTGTGTGTGTGTGTGTGTGTGTGTCTATGTGTGTGCATGTGTAAAGAAATAAGAAAACATAGCAAGTACATCCTTAAATAAAATTATTGCATTTAGGTTATAAAATCTTCGATAGGATCTTGTCCTGTGGACATGAAGAGCCATGTAGAATTCTACTTTGTTAACTGCAGCAATAATGGGGCCATATATTCTCCTCTTTTTGATGGTTGATAGATTTTCAAATTTAATGTTATTTAGTATGTTATATATTAGTCTCTGGAGAAATGTGTCTGAAATCTTATTTTTAAAAGAGATCAGGACATATTCTATAAGAGGGATGATTTAACTGTTTTAAAGTTACCAAGTTAATATACATAATTGTTACCAATACCAAAGATGATTGCTTTTTAATTCTGCATGGATTACATAAACAGAATATTTAGAATTTCTAATTGTATATGACAGCAGCTATTATTTAGATAGATTCTATTTCAGTAAGTTATGCTGATATGTTTTGTTTTTAACTTTTCCTAAAACTTAATTATATAAAGGAAGATAAACATCCCTTAACAACAGTCCTTTTTCTTGCAGCTAGATTCTCAATTAGTCTGGGAATTAAAAATTCCTGGGTTACAGGCAATTTTTTCTTAATTTTTATATTTTCAGAGCCTTTAATAACAGACAGCACTGGGGATAGGACACTGCTTGGTGCCTAAGAGAATTTTCTGTAAAGTTCTAAAATTTCGTAGAGGAATATACTTCAAATTGTAACATTACATGCACAATTTCTATTAGAATGAGAAAGTGAATTACAGTGGGAAGAACAGATTTCAACACAATTCACATCACCCACTATTGATGGAACCCTGCTCTGAGCTTCAAGTCTAATAATAGAGATGGCAGTGAACAAGGTGGACCCCTGCCTGGGTTACAGTCAGAAGATCCAACTTGTTTTGTGTCACTTATTAGATGCTTAAACTTTCTAAAGATAATATTCTCCTTTGGTCTCAATTTTCTTTCTGATGTAATAATGTTAATAATTTTTTATTGTGATTACAATTTACAATAAAATTATGTGATAGTGAATTTTTAAACTGCAAACACTATGCAAATGTCAAGAGTATGTATCTCAGAAAATTTGTAGATAATATACCAACTGTGAAAAGTGGTTTAGAGAGCTTTTAACCAAAAATGTAAAAGTTACATTCAATTTTAGTCACATGTATAAATTTACCACAGATATATAAATATTAATTCAAAAGATTATTTACAATTTGACAGCACACTCAGCTCAAAGTACTTTTTTATTGTTTTCCAAAAGTGAGAAACATTTTAGAGAATATAACGTGGTAAGAAATTATTAACATGGCAATTATAGATACACTTTTAGAAATGTCGAAAGAAAAGGAGCTTTTATATTTAAAGAGAAAAAGAGACTTCAGTCTAATTTTTTATCTACAATCCCATTTTCATCTCCTTATAACATATGGACATGAATTTACTTTTCTGATAAACTCATAATTGAGTATCTGGCTTGCAGTAGATTATATATCTCTAATCAAAGCAGATTACTGTTTTTGTGACCTTGAACAGTTTATTTGACGCTCTGTAGCTATTTCCATGAACTGGAAAATTAAATCTAAGTAGAACCTTGGTGCCAAACAGATGCTACCTTTGGCTTAAATTGTCTTGGGTAAATTATAAAATAATAATTAATAACTATGAGTCAGTGCCCAGAAATTATTCAGGCATATCCATTACCTCTGTACATAAACAAAATCAATTTTCATTAAATATGTTAATTCCACACAGCATTACTATCAAAGCTTTGCCAATGCCTGAGTAGGCATTATGTCTTATTTTCTAAATCAAGCAAAACCATTTTTGATTATTTGTTTTGATTATCCTCAGTATGGCCTGTCCTAATTGCATTCAGAACAGGTGCATTTGTGTTGCTAAAGAAACCAAAATAATAGTCTGAATATGAAGCTTTTATATGCCATGCAGTGCAATTATTTCATCGGGATACACAGTGGGAAGTAGTCTACTGATAGCACCCTTAATGTAATTACAGGCCAAATGGGAAATGAAAAGGAAGCAGGAATATTATTAATCATAATTTTCAACAGCATCTTCCAGCTGAATCCATGGATGTTAATACTTGCAGATAGTTGAGATTTTTTAATAAAACCATGGATTTATTACAATATTGATTCCTACTCCACAATTCTATTATTTTCAAGTAAAACATATTTTATAAGGAATGCTTTAATTTCAGTCTTTAGGTAATTTCATTAATATGTTCTGCATAATTAAATGAATTTGTTTGTTTTTAGAAATAGGATGGCTATATTACCAAGTAGGCAAATTGAAAAAAATAAATTAGATTCATGAACTTTTTAAGAAACATAGATTTGAATAATGGAACTAATTGGTTTAGCATGTGACCACTATAACTATTAGTAAGCTAAGCGATTTATATCTCATATAATCTCTATTATCAAACATATTAACAGATACAATTATTACTCACATGTTAAAATAAGGAACTAAAAGTTCATCTAAGTAAATGGAAAGTGAGTTCAAAATTATTTTCAAAACAGCAAAACTTGAGCTCTATATTCATTACATGTATATTCTTCAGAGTGAAATAATATTGCATATCTTTAAATATTGCATGTTATTTTGAAAATAAGAATTCCTAAAGCAGAGGTTAATATTTTTATAAATGTTATTTATAATCTCTAAGTGCCTTTCCGTTATAAATTATTTTTCACTGGAAAAGCTCAACGTCCAAATATATGTTCAAAACTGTAATAATTTTATAATTAGGATAATAATGAAAAAGAGAGGACATTTGAAACCCCCATCTTGCCACCTGTTTCAAGCCCCTCTTCTCCAAACAAATAATATGCCATACATGTCAAGCAACTTAATTAAATAATTTGCATTTTAGATACTTCATTTTATCATTCAAAATTGAAATTGATAGTAACTGGTATGTTTGACGTAACATATTTACTTAACTAATGAGGTGCTTCAGTTCGCTACAGATGCACAATTTCAGTTCAGAAAAAGATTTAGAAAATTCATTTAGAAAGAAAAATAACATATTATATAGCCCTTATTTATTTTTGTGGAGTACTTAAGCTGGCCAAGGGCAATTAGAATCTAAAAATTGTTCAGTATAATATATGTTAAAGTTAACATCCCTAAAAAATATACATACTATTACAACATCTATTTTTCAATTTGTTTTATGCAAATTTAGGTTTCTTGATGTTTTTCCTTTTGTTCCCCTAATAGCATTAGGTAATGAAACTATGATTTTAGTTTTCTTAAAATACATAAAGACTATCATAGGAAGTACAAAATTTCATCTTATTTCAGAATTCATGTTTACTTTTATACTTGCATTCATATCAGTATTTCAAATATATTATAAAGATTATGATATACATTAGAATATTAATGCTGCAGGAAAAGATAGCATATCTCCTAATATAGATACAATACTAATAAGCACATATCAAGAAATACCTTACGGTTTTCATGCATGATCTTTTTTAAAAATCCTCAAAATCATTATAAATGTGAGAGAATTTATTATTTACATTTCATAGATGAGGTAACTAAAGCTGTAAATAATTGAATAATTTTTCTCAGGCCACACATAGAGCTTGTGGTAGAGTCATTGTCTTCAAAACTAGTTTGACAAGCTCCACATCACATGGTTGGTATTATTAGGCTTTGTAAATTTTATGGTTAACCTACATTCTAAAGCATATTTTGGTTACATCAATAATGGTACACTTACGAATTTATCATATCACTGAGCTTATAGTCCTCTAAACATACTACATTCAGACAGAAGTAAAATCATTTTACCATATTATAAATGGCCCATTTATAACTTCAGATGAATAGTACATTATAAAAAATGGTTTTTATCCCTTGATTTCAGCAATTTTTAAGTAATTAATTGAAAAAGAAAATATTTTCTATATTCCACTATTCTATTAATATTTATTTTTAAATGAATATGTCCTCTGTAAATAATATATACAATGGCACTTTACGTATTTACTTAATAAATATTGTTATTTTAACAGTAATGTTATTTTAACTGTTAATAGTATTATTAATTTAATAGTATTGTTATTTTAACTCAGCATGTGCCAAATAACAATCTAGAAACTGTAGATTCAGTGGATAATAAAGTAACAAGCGACTTCCATTTGGAAGTCATCTAGTAACTTCCATTTGAGTCTGGAAAATACATGAATAATGTTAGATAATAAATTATCTGAGCAAAGTCAAATAGGGTACATGGTGGACAGAGTTTGAAAGAGTTGTTGCTAATAGAGGCAGGGTGGTAATGGAAGGTTTTACAAGGAAGTTGGCATTTAAATCAACATCTAAAATAATGAGAGACATTCAAGGGAGAGGAACATTTCAATCAAAACAGCACAATAAATATTTTGTGGTTTTATAATTACAATATTCATTTCAGGAAATCTGATGATAATGTATACAAAAAATTCTTTCTAATTATTCATTCCTTTTAGTCAATGAAATCCTCATGTAAACAAACTTTGTCTTAGATTAGACAGTGACATCTGAAACTTATTCGAACATAGTCTATTTAAGGAAGGAGAAATTCACTTTTTAAAGGTAACTTGGGAAGGTAGAGCATTACAAGCCTTAGATTTTCATAGTCTAGATAAACAAAAATTTGTTTTCCTTCAAAAGATTTTTCCATTCAAATCATTCTATGATGTACTTTCTTAATGTGGTTACTTTGCTTTTACATTTTTAGCTAAGCAACTTTTCTTTTAAATATGTTTTAACTGTAGCCACATACAATCAGTAGGATTTAGCCCATAATTTAGATCACATTGCAAATATGCATCCTTGATAAATAAGTTTCTAAAGTTCAAAATAATTATGACAGATTTTATTAACATGTAAATACTAGGAATTAAAATTTTTAAAACTAACATCCACTTTATATTTAATAATTACATCTTCAGCAGTCAGCAGACTAAGAAGAATTTATTCCAAACCACAAGATAATGGTGAAAAAGAGAATGTGAGAAGTGGGAAATCAAAAGGAAAATGAAATGGTTGATAATGTAAGAATAGATAATTTAGCAATGGAATCATTTAGCAAACATAAATTAAGCAGTCTTCAATGATAAATTCAAGAAACGGATAGTTTATAAGATAACTCACAGCAAGAATACAAAAAGGTAGCTGAGAAAATGTACATGAAAAAGTTGAAATTTTATTTACAATCATTTAAGGAGGAAACTAGCTATCACTTAAAAGGCGAGTAGGATCATATTGCAGAATTAGTAGGGAATAAATGGCAATATATGGATCATTCAAATCGCTTTCTCTTAACCACTTGTTTTTATGTCTAAATTATTTTCTATTCCTTCATTAATTCAAAATTATTAATTAAACACATACTTTACTCAGGCTTTGTTGCTAAGCAGTGGACTAAATAAAGCAGACCTGATTGTATATTTTCTGAAGTTTATTGTCTGACTGGGAATACAGCCAAGAAACAATGATGTGTACTTATGAAATGACTAATGCTGTAAAATGAAGTATAAGGCTAAATGATCATATATTGGTATCCACAAAAATTTAGAAGTCAAAGATGTATACTTAAAAACTGATTATTATGCAGAAATCTTGAATTAGTATATGAATTATTAATCAAAGTAAATGTATCCCTAGTAGCTGAAAGTGCATGTTCAACATCTAGGGTGTTAGGTGAGATATGCACATTCTTAAATTACATATAGCTATAGAAGAGTGTGTTACTAAGTGAGACAAGATTAAGGTAAAGAGCTGAGAGGGGCTAGATTACTGGGGGCTGTGTAGGTGGCTTAGTTATAACACTTAGTAAGCAATTGACATTATCTAAATTTGACTCAACGATTATTCTCTCTGCTGTATGGAAATTAGATTGTATATATTTGCAATTGATAGTGGAAAGACAACATAAGGAATATTTCATTCTCGTAGTTGATGTAAGCTGAAGATTATGAATAATGGGTGAAGTAAATTTCATCATCAAAGATAACTGAAAGAGAATAATTTTTTTGATATTTAATGTTGGCAGTGAAGAATAAAGAAATGTTCTTGTTAAAACTATATACTGTGGTCCAGACAGAGCTGTGGCATACAATGTTCAAATAAAAATAACTTAAAATAATTGACCAGTAAACGAAGGCCACTTACACAAGTCTGAAATGGAGAAAAGTTGACATACTCAAGAGATGTATTGCAGGTAGAAATTGCATTTAAAATTTTCCAAGATCCTCCCACATTTTGAATTTTCTAACTTGAAAATCATGGTGAAAGATCTTGGTATTTTTTTCATTGTGGTCACTATAGACATTTAAGCATCTAGAAGATCATTTGACACTTAATAAGTACTCAATAAATATTTGTTGAATGAGTAGTTAAGTGAATAGAATGAGTAGTTAAGTGTATAGATAAATATGATAGTTTTTGAGGTTGCGAACAAGGCAAATAAACACACATATACACTCTTTTTTGTCAGACCCTGTTAAATATTATGACTATAATGATGATATATAAATAAATGCAACTCAATGAAAAGAGAGCTTGCTAACCAAGTCAATATATAGAATGTTGATTTACACAATGGAAGTAATTAGTGCTCTTTTACACGTCAATTTTTTTCCAAGTCTTATCTAATCTCTCCAAGACAGGTTTGAAGATGTTTGTTTATTTTTATAGTAATCAGTTGTGATGGTTAATTTTGTGTGTCAATATAAATAAGCTATAGTGCCTAGATATTGTGTCAAACATTGCTCTGTATAGTTTCATGTGAGTATTCTGGGATGAGTTTTGTATTCAAAAAATTCCATCTTTATTCAGGTAATAATGGAAAAACAAACTCTTATGTATCTACAGTAAATCACATGAAATTTTGATATGTGTAGACATTGTGAAATGATTAAATCAAGCTAATTAACATATTTATCACTTCACACACTTACCATTCTTTTTACTGTGGTGAGAACATTAAGATTTAAACTCTCAGCAATTTTTAATCATATAATACATTTTTATGAACTATAGTCACTCAGAACTTATTCACTCTGTCTAATTGAAACTTTATACTCTTAACAAACATCTCCCCTTTCTTGGTTAAATTAAGTCTGACCTAAAGCTGTCGTTGTAAATAGTTGGCCTAATGGTTTCTCCATGCATACTGAACTGTAATCCTCCTTGATGTGTAAAGAGGCTGTAAGCCACTCTTGTAATAAGCCGAGTCTCAGCCAACAAAGGCAAGTTCAGAACAGGTTCACATAAGACAAATACCCAGCTGTAACCAATCCAGCTATTTCTGTATCTCACTTCCATTTCCTATATGTCGCTTTCCTTTTTCTGTCCATAATAATTACCTGAACATGTGGTGGCCATAGAATCACTTTGAACCTATTCTAGTTCTGCGGGTTGTCTGATTGGCAAATCATTTCTTGATGAATTAAACTGTTAAATTTAATTGCATGAAGTTTTCATTTTAATGGATGGTGTCAGAAATCGGATTTGAAGTATCGTTTCCAGCAAACCTCCAGAAGCCTCAAATGAACAAGTGAAGTACCCACCAAGTCCACTGAGTTCATTGCTTTCTCACAGCAAGAGAGGATAATGGGTAAGTTCTTTCTCAAGTTCTGAAGCTGTACCTGTTTGTGTTTTGAGCTGTCTAAGTTTGCTTAGGAAAATGTTTGATCTTGACTACATTTAGCAGTTGCAAGAGAAACTGGACTTGATCCAGACTTGGATTAGATATGATAATTTGCTGGATTGGATCTCGTTAGAGGCCTTCAAAAACCAACTAGGTCAGACAAAAACTGGCATTAAATGCCAATTAATATCAGAGTATGGAATCTAGATTTCAGAAATTTGCAGAGGTTTTGTGTCTATCTCAATTTTTTTCTTTTTCTTGAACACTTAGGAAAACTTCATTGACTAAATTGATCAAGACAATCTGACAGCCAATGCCAATATTTAATATAAAACTAGAATCCTTAATTTCAGAACTGAGTAGCTGACCTTCCATCTATGCATACGTTCACGTCTGTGAAAGCAGCAAATGCTTACAAAAATAGCAAAATCCTGCTAAAGATAATTTAAAATTGTAGTCAAACGTTCCAAATGAACAACATTGTCTTTTAAGAAGTTCATTTTAAAATGAGAATCCCTGAATTAGGCTCACCCAGAAATACCTGTTGATGATATGCAGAAACATCCAAAAAGTTTTCAATATTTTTATTGCCTCTTTTAAAAGACTCATTAAAAAGACCAAATGTTTATTTTATCTATTATTTTCTTTCATTATTTATTGCACATTCTTCATATAAAAGCAAAACAAAAGCAGAAGGAAATTGTAATATCTGAGAGAAGAACAACTTGGAATTGGATATAGTACCGGGATAGAGCTAGAGTATAGTTTCTTTGAAATCAGACTAACTAGGTTCTAAGTAAATGTGTGATTTTTGAAAATTTGGGAAAGTTGTGTACATTTTAGAGTTGAGCAACCACAGTGAGGTTACTGTTAGGCTGTTAAAGATCCATTCCCTCACATGTTGGTAACTGACACTCAATGTATACTGCACTGTTTTTCATAAAAGGAATTATTTTCACTCCTAGCATCTGGAAGTGGTCTTTTGTTGGTTTAAATGAATCAATACATCCTATAATATTGCTTATCAGTATTAGATCAGTTATGAATATGTGGCCCTATTTGAGACAATCAGAAAAAACGGGGAGAGTTGACATGGTTCCCTAAACAGAAAATATCCAGAATATGTTCTCTATACTTCTGGATATGGATGGGCACATGTGCCCAGGACTTACTGAATATCTCATTTTGAAACCAGGAGAAGGATCAGCCTCTTTTGGAACTGATCTCACAAAAGCAGAAGGAAATCTGGCCTTGGTGATAGTGCTAAACTAATGAAATATGGCTTGCTGGAAGCCTGCATTACCTCTGAGCTTTTCAGTTTTTAATTTGCATAAGCCTGTTTGTATCTGTCTTTTTAAGTCTATTTTAGGTAGGTTTTCATTTAGTTGCAATGTAAAGAGTTCCACCTGTTCCAAGCAACTATCAGGAAAAAGAAAAGAAAAGGAGAGAAGGTAAGGAAGGAAGGTTGTAATTTAGAGGAGAGCAGAGAAATTCTAGAGAGTCAAAAGATATCTGGAGTTTGCCACACTCTCATCTAAAACCTTAATGTAGAAGAAACAGAGGGGAGCAGTGGTTTCTACAATTTTGTATCAACTTTTTCTTGTCTTTTTTCATATAATCTTCAGTACCATGAAGTTTAATTTTCTCCTTGTGGCTGTGGGGGTGGGGAGAGATATTCCTTAGTTAGATTTTTATATGTCTTATTCTCTCATTTCTTTAAAGATACATGTAACATATCACTGATCTAATTTTAGGATTTAGCTTTTCTAAAAAAGCTAAAATTTTAGAATTTAAAATGTGCATTTATCTTTCAGCATCTGATTTTTGTTTTTTAAATCTTTATGTTTTGAGGTTATTGAAAATCTTGTGAGAAAAAAATAATACCTGCACCATTTTTTTTGTTTTTTAGCCATTAATCCAATGGGTAGTAATCTAATATAGTAATTTAACACAGTAAAATATAACTTAAAAAATCCTAATTTTATCTTACTACACAAAAGAGGTATCCAATAAACGTAATTTCACCCAAATGGAATTTTAGGCATTTGCACATCTGTTTTCTACATTTCTGACATTTTACTCTAAGCCTAAGAAGAAAGAATACCAATATATTTTTGATTTATACATTTACATATTACATATATATGTCTTTATAAGTATTACACTATATATAAGTATATTATATATATATACACTCACACTCGGTTTCAGAGTCTGTGTTATTCTGCTTTGAGTTGCCTACATTTCCTATATCTGTGATACGACATCATACATTAAATTGTGAGGTTCTTACCCACTAATATGTTAGGTATTTTTCTGATATGCATTCTTTGTTCTCCTTATAATAATAAATTACATGTATATTACAATACACTTTTGGAAATTTTCCTACATTCTGTGAATTTTTTTCTTTATATATTTTTTACTCTTTCCATTTCGGTTTGGGAACTTTCTATTAAGCCAGCTTAAAACTCACTGATTCTGTCCTTAGACATATTGAATCTGCTGATATGCCTAACAAAGCACACAAAGTGTTCTTGATTTTTAGCATTTCCTTTTGATTTTTCTCTAGAAAATCCATCTCTCTGCTTACATGAACCATTGTTTCTTGCATTCCATCTACTTTTTTCTGTTAGAGCCCTTAGCCTACTGATGACTTTCCTAGGGCTTCCTAACAAAATACCACAAACTAGGTAGCTTATTACAGCAGAAACACCTTCTCTCATAGTTGTGCAGGCTAGGCATCTGAAATCAAATGGTCAATTGGATCCGTAGATTTCACATTCAGTCTCTTTAAGAAAAGTTTTCCCAGCCACACCCTGGCTCAGACTCAAGAGGATGCCATCTGAATACACTAAAATTATTTCGATTCAAGTGCTGGTTCCTTTTGCTTAGCAGTTTCTTCATCAATTTATTTATTTGCTTTCTATCTTATTATAAGCAGCCATAGGAAACCAGGCTGTATCTTCAGTATGTATTTTAGGAAAACATTATTATAACAGTCTGCTTTCTGGTCCCCAGAACTCATGTCTTTCTCATAAAAAACGCATTCACGCAACCCCACCCATAAAACCCTCAAATGTCTTAACTTAGTCCAGGATCAACACTAAACTCGAAATGTCATCTAACTATAATCAACTCAAAAGGTCTTAAATATCACCTATTAAGTCACCTAAATGAGTCGTGGGTGAAATAGCATGATGAGAACTCCTGGGGCTGAAATTTTCAGAAACTTACTACAGTCATATGGGCTTCACCTTCAGAATCCCCATGATGTTCTCAGTAAAGACAAACAAAAACTCCCCTCATGCTTCTGGCAGGGTGAGGGGAAGGATAACTCATGAAATATCCCACAGGCCTTTCTAGTGGGGGAGGCTTTAGTAGAACATTGCTATATGGCTGTAAAGGAAGGGCAGTTTCCTCACTCTACGTATCTCTGGCTTTCCTGTCTCAACCAAGGAGAGAAGAAACTGTATGTAATGCTTGTGAAGTATGAGGATGAGAGACACAGGTCACTGAAAAAGTGACAATTAATTGGAAAACTATATAATGCTGCTTCTTTCCCATTAATTACCTCCACAGAAACAAGACTACAGTATAAGAATAGCGGATTGCAGCTGAGAGAACTATAAAATCCAGACTCTCTGAGTAGATGAATTTAGGGCTAGGCAACATTAAGTGGAGAGACAAACCAAGAACACTTGAAGAGTTTGAAGCCTCTGGCACATACAACTTCCAGAAAACATTGAATAAAGCCCAAACCCTAGTCAGAAAAACATATATTCTCACCCTAAAGGCCTATTGACAGTATATTCGATTACCCAATACAACAGATGTGGTTTTCAAGAAGAAATCATAAGACACGACAAAAGGCAGGAAGAACATAGAGGGATGAAGCAAAACTTAGATCAGACTCAGTTATGATCCAGGTGGTATAACGTCAGATGGGAAATCGAATTTTAACCATGATTTATATTTATTATGGGTTGAATTGTGTCCACTCAAAATATATGTTGGAACCCTAACCTCTGGCACCTGTGAATGTTACCTGATTTTGTAATAAGGTCTTCTATGGACTAAAAGTGTGCATCTTCCTAAAATCCATGTTGAAGCCCTAACATCCAATGTGATGGTGTTTGGAGATGTGCTTCTAGGAAAGTAATTAAAAATAAATAAGGTCATAAAGGTAAGGCCCTGATCTGATAGGGTTAGTGTCATTTTAAGAAGAGGCACAAGGGAGCTTGATATTTCTCTCTCTCTCTCTTTCTATTTTCCTTTTCCATCACACCTTGTACGCAGTGAAGAAGGGCCATGTAAGCAGAGAGAAGATAACCATCTACAAGTGAGGAAGAGAGCCCACACCAGGTACCAAATCCCACTAGGTCTGATCTGGAACTTCCATCTTCCAGAGTTGGGAGAAAATAAATTTCTATTGTTTAAGGTACCCGTTTTTGACATTTTATGATGGTAGTCTGAACTGACTAAGACAAGGTCTTTGAAAATGTAATAAAAATTAAGCTCAAATGAAGTTAGTCTAGAGTTGTACAGTGGGCCCTTAATCTCATATGACTGATGTCTTTATAAGAGAAGGAAGTATCATATGAAGAGAGAGACATGCAGGAAAACACCATGTGAAAATGTGGTGCATTAGTTCTCACGGTGAGACAGGCCTGAGACTGGGTAATTTATAAAGGAAAGAAGCTTTAATGGACTCACAGTTCCACATGGTGGGGAGGCCTCACAATCATGGCAGAAGGTGAAGGAAGAGCAAAAGGTGCATCTTGCATGGTGGCAGGCAGAGAGCATGTACAGGGGAACTCCCCTTTAGAAAACCATCAGATCTCATGAGACTTACTAGTATCACTGGAACAGCATGGGGAAAACTTTCCCACGTGATTCGATTAACTCCTACCTGGTCCCTCCCACAAGTGGGGATTATTGCAATTCAAGGTGAGACTTGGGTGAGGATACAGAGCCAAACCATATAATGAGGATATAGATTAATGTGATGCAGCTTCAAGCAAAAGAACACCAAGGATTTATGGTTATCATTTGAAGCTAGGAAGAGGCAAAGATGTATTTCACCCAGCTCCTCAGAGGGAACAGGGCCCACCCTGAAATCCTCATTTAGGACTTCCAGCCTCCAGAGCTGTAAAGAGAAGTTTTTACCGTTCAACGCAGTTTGCATTACTTTGTTATGGAAGCTTCAAGGAAATTAATACAGATTTTGATACTAGGAAGTAGGATACTGTTGTAATAAACATCTAAAAATGTGAATTTTAAAATTATTAATACACACACACAGAGACACACATATGTTAGTGCCACGATAGTTTTCAGTAGGTCATGATATTTATTTAATAGTGAAAAATAGAACACTTGTATTGAGGGAAAACAAGAAGTAGAGATGGAAACCACATAAAAAAAAATGTAAAACTAAAACCATGATTTCTGTTCCTGGTGTGAAATGGCAAAGTGAGAGGTTAAAATAGTGAAGACTCTATCCATATGGATGTTGCAGAACCAGTAGATTGATTTTTTATCATTTTCTATTTCATTTTTGTCAAGGATAAATAAATAGGTAAAAGTTATAAAATTGATCAATTTGCATCTTACTATTTTCATATGTCCTTTATCAGGTAAAAATAAATTAACTCCCACTGTGTCCCTCCCATGGCA
Organism: Cebus imitator; assembly: GCF_001604975.1. Lineage (NCBI taxonomy): Eukaryota > Metazoa > Chordata > Mammalia > Primates > Cebidae > Cebus > Cebus imitator. The sequence goes on along the minus strand of NW_016107350.1, from coordinate 504,055 downwards.
AGTGAAGATTATTACATTTTTTTACATTAAAATATTTTGTAAACTGACAAAGATTCTCTCCTTGATAAAATTTTAGTTAAGCCCCTCTGAAACCACAGCCCACCTAGGCCTGAGCTTCGGTCTTCTTCATTCATCTCTGTATTATCCATTTTATCAAGCATCCTGACAAGTCAGTATAGCCAGCCAAAATCTCCCACTCTTGAGATCTGATCACCTTCGATATCTGAACAAATTTCTTATCCCTCACCAACCTCCAGTTGGTGTCTAATCATCCTGGCCTGCCTTCAGCAAGAAACCTGTCAAGAAGATTTGGCCATTATCCCCTTCTACTCCTACTTGTCCTCTTAGCATTTCTTCATCCACTGGTCTCTACTGTATTTCTTAGCTCTAAGTTCCATACCTTATTATATTCAGAATTGATAACAATCACTCTTCCTTACTGCAAAATACTGCAGTAGCTGCTAGACCTATCAAAATCGTCCTGAATAATAAATGGTAAGGTAGGCATTTCCATGGGTCAGAATAATTTTTTAACAATTACATAAACAAACACTGAACTTGGAATTATGAATACTGAATACCATGCAATTCACTACAAAGTAAAAATGAAGCTTTTTCCCACAGCTTTTAAAATACAAAGACTATATACTTTGTTCTAATCTGACCTTTTTTTTTTTTTTTCTAAGACACTTGGGATATCTCTTGGAAATGCCAGTCAATTAATTGACTTAAAAAAAAAGTATATGCATATGCAATCACCAAATATTAGCTTTTCCAAACTGGCTTACTCCTACATCTAAATTCATACTTTATTCTTTGAAACTGAGACAAATTTTTCAAAAGACCAAGTGGTTACACAATTCATATCTACTATTATTCTAACCGCTGATATGAATTTTTCATCCCTGTAAAGAGCCACTTTTAACAATTTCACTTTTTTTCTTTTGAGATGGTTTCTTTGCATATATTCAATAATATAAATGTCCAAATATTATATAATGACTCCTCAAACTTTTCAATTGGCATATGTCTTTGTTTTTGTTCTTGATTTTGTTTTTTTATCTCCCCTTGAGCGTCATTTCACACAAAAGGGTAATTAAATATGAACAAAAGTATATACATAAACATATTAATAATTTAAATATATATTTAATATAGATGCTAAAATACTAAAATCTATATCTAGGTAAATAAAATATAGATGTAAAATATAAATACAAAACATTAAATTATAAATGTAAAAACTGTGCATATTTTATACAAATGAAAACTAGTGTACAGTATTTGTTGTGGTTTATTTTTAATTATCACTTCATATTAGACATTATTAGAACATACTTAATTATTCAATACTGTTGACATTTGTACATTTATTTGCTATGTGAATTCCACTATCTATTGGTGAATGGTTAAGAGATTTTTATTCCAGTTATCAAAAATGCAGTGTCAATACTTTTGAACATCAATATTTTTGAACATCACAGCTGAGTATCACTGTGATGCCCAGGCTGAAGTATAATGGCACAATCTTGGCTCACTGCAACCTCCACCTTCTGGTTTCAAGTGGTTTTCCTGCCCCAGTCTCCTGAGTAGCTGGGACTACAAGCTTGTGCCACCAAGACCAGCTAATTTTTGGATTTTTAGTAAAGACTGGGTTTCAACAGCTGATCTCAAATTCCTCAGCCCAACCTCTCAAAATGCTGGAATTCCAGGCATGAGCCACTGTGTCTGGCCTACTGGTACTTTTTCTAAAAGAGGAATTGTCGGTTTCATTTTGACATTATACATTTTAATGTTATAACATGTTGTCAAATTCTCCTTTAAAGGGTTTGTTCAAATTGCATCAATTTCTTAAATTCTTAGAAATACTATAAACTACTCTTGCTCTGAAAAATGAATAAATAAAATATATGAATTTTAGCTTATAATTTGTATTTTTAATTATGAAAAATCTGATACTCTCATAGATGTTAAATTCATACATACTATAAACCCTGTAGTTTATTGTATTTATTCATTGTTTTAATAATTTATAACAATCAATAATGACAAGGAACTTAGTCATTGCATATAACAAATTTCAAACTTGCTTTTTAAAATTATTTACTGGGCTTCCTTTCTGCTTGAAATGCTATTTATATAGCAATCCACGTAGCTTACTCTTGAATTTTCTTCCAATTTTTTCCTCAAATAATATTAAGGAAGTCATCACTAAACCCCCATTTAGAATTTTCATATGTAATCCTTTGTTGCTTGCCCTCAGGGTTCCCTCTACACTGCTGTGCATTTTCATTTTTTATACTACTTGTCACATTCTAACATCTATCTTGTATATTTTTATGTGATACTATTGCATTTTTTTTACTTCCTCCTAGAATTTAAACTCCAAGAGGTCAGGTATCTTTATTTTGTTAAAGACACATAACCCAAACTCTGGAATAGTGGCTGCACATGGTGGACACAAAATTATTTGTTGACTAAATGTATCTTCTTTTCCTTAAGGTAATAGTTGTCATTCTAAAGAGCCAACCTAGACTCTGGGATGTACACTCCCTCAATGCACTTATTGTCTGCTATTTAAATAGTAATATGAACATTTAGGGGATACAAACACATTTGCATAAATAGGGCAAAAATTATAATAGACATAAACATCATCTTCTGCAGCAACATGGGCTTGCCTGATCTGTCCCAAAGACTTTGGCCTAGCAACAGATGAATGGAGTATGCAGACACAGGTATTTTGCCTGTGAGCATGGCTAGGGGACTGCACAGCTTAGCACAGCCCAAGAGAAAGTGCAGCTGGGTTAAGCCCTAGATGCTCTCATTTACTTAGTACAGATTTAATGACAAAGAGCTGGAGCAAACACATTTGTGGGTAAACATTGTTGGACAACCCCCCAGTAGGGGGCAGTCCTGCGTGCCTGATTATCAAAGATTGGTTACTGGAGAAATAGGTAAACAAACTTATCTAGATAAATTCATCTGCACTCCTTTGTTATTTGCCCTCTGCCATTATCGTAAGGTAAGACGATTAGGCTGCTTTCAGCTATAACTCTTTCCGGAAGCTTTTGCAAAACCACCCAACCTTCCAAGAAGGTTTTCATCTTTCCTGTAATTTTTCCCACCACCGTGACTGGTCTCCTACATGGGCAGACTGTTTTCAGTTTATGCTTTTGAGTTGCAACCTGCTTGTGATCTTTCCTGCTGCACTATCTGTCCTATGGCCATTAATATCCAGCATCAGATAAGAGGAGAACAACTTTGGAGACATCTTAACCAGTCTCAAAATTGTATAAGCCAGTTCCTAATTACACATTTCTTAAATGAATACTGATTTTGTTGTTGTTGTTGTTGAACTCTGAATGATAGATACTTTTAGACAAGATTTGAGAAGCAGGATAAGGATAGAATGTAGCATGTGACTTTTATTGGTCATATGAAAGATTTTGTCAATTTAATTTTTTAAGCTCTGTGATGGGATAAAGATCATGATCAGATTTGCAGTTTGTAAAATTATTCTACCTGAAACATATAAACTATTTAAAGAAGAGCAATTGGAGAGAGATAATACAGAACTATTGCAGAAGTCAGGCAAGAGTTTATGCTAACTTTGTCTAGGTAGATGGTTATGAAGAAAGGCATGGAGAAGATATTTTAAGATGGGTAAACATGACAGCAATTGGTGAGATATATTCTGGTATGAAAGGAAAGAAAATATGAAGAATGATTCTGACTTGTTTGGAATGAGTAGATTTAACTTTTTTTTTTTTTTCATTGAGGAGAACTTATATGAAGGAGTACATGAGTTCCACTTTGTCATATTGAACTTGAGGTAGTTTGAACTTATGCAATTAAAAATATTAAATAATTAATTGTATAAGGTGATTACTTAGAGAAGTCAGAAAACAGTGTATACAGTCTTGAGTCATCTGTGATTATGGATGGTACCTACTAAGAAAGAATGTTGAAAGAGAAAAGATACTCGCATTAAATGCCTAAGAAGTTTTAAGATTTATTAGCATTATAAGTTTCTGTAGTGTTTTGACTTTTGTTTCAACATTTTAAGGTGTTTGAAATTTATTTATTAAATCATAAATCGCTCCCCTAGTCATAAAATTTATGACATACTAGTAATTATAAATTTAATTAGATAAAATATTTTTTAAATGCATTCAGCTGAATATGATGAAGTACCAATTTTATTAAGACTGCTTTCATCAGAAGGTTGAATCTAGTCCCCAAGCATGTATTATCTTTTTGAAAACATTCACTGAAAACTGTTTCACTATGATTATGCCTCTTAAGTATTATTTTCCTTATGCATTTTTAATTGAAAAATAATAATAATAAATATTAGTAATTGAATTACTAATATTTCTGCATAGTAATTATTATAGGTAATATAATTTATAATTCTAAATACAATACTGTGTTCAGAATTCTGTTAAAGACTCTCGTGGTTTTCTTACTTACCAAGAAACTCAATAAAAATATTTTATTGAAAAAGTATTTAAAGTCATATTCAATATACATATTTTTTAGTGGAAAAATTGCATGTTACTACAGTTAGGTGGGAAGACAGTGTATGAGATATGAATTTTTTTATACAAAAGAGAATAAAATTATGTTGAGAGGTGAAATGCCAATCTAAGTCAGAATCATACAAATCAAATTGTTTAAGAAACACATAGAAGATTGCATCGACACTGTTGTTAAAACATTTTTTCAAGAAAACCCACAAAAACTTCTTGCAGGCAGACTGTACTCCAATACCTAGGCATCTTCCAACCACCTGAATTATCCATCATCATTGATCCCTTGCTTGACCTCTTCTCATGGCAATCTATGGGTGACTTTGTGAGGTGACTATATCTAAGGCATTTTATTTTGTATACTTCACAGTCTAAATCTCTTTCTGTTGAGTGAAAGTCATTAAAGCATGGTTTCCTTCTGTTATACTCTAGTGCATTTTGCTCTGTGAAAGTCTGCAATAATTCATATTTTCTTGTTTCATTTTTTTTAAGCCACAGAATGTGGGACAGTGCTTTGCAATAGCCTCTGTAACTACACTGTTGCAATGAACATCAATCAAAGATTGAACACATTCACTGCACTCTTTCCTTCAAATCTCATCAAATTGTAGGCTGCAAATAAAAATCAAGTTGCTAAGAAATAAAAGATGTTATTTGGCTTTGACAAATACTTGAGCAACTGATGAGCCTTTAAGTGCAATCAACAAGCCATTGAATGACCTTTGATCCTCCTCCTTCTTCACTTCCTCCTCCTTGTTCCCCTTCATTTCCTTTTTTTAAATATTTTGGTCTACATTTTTTCATAACAATTCACTTCATTTTGAAATAAATTTTGTTAAAAATTTTATTTCTTAAATGAGTCAAACAAAAAGAATTATTATAAAGCCAAAGTCAACTAATACATGTTAATAATGGAATGATTTAGATCTAGCTATAAGATATAGATTTATAGATCTTATAAAAAGTTTAGTAAAAATCATTGGAAATAGCACATATATCAGTGCTTCACAAACGTCAATGTGTATAAGAATCATCCGACTTATTACCGATATTCAAATTCTGAAGCAGTAACCCTGGGGTTATATGACAAATTCTGAACTTCTAACAAGCTTCTGATTGAAGCTAATGTTCATGGACCACTTTGTGAGTAGCGAAGAGCTATACTGTAGTGATGCAAGTTCATAATGCAATATAAAAAGGAAAGCAAATACAAGTTATTGAAATGTAAAACCCATATACTCCATAACCTCATGGGACTTTCCTGTGAGTCAAGCAATAATTGATGAAATTATACATATTAACTCATTCAGCCCTCACAAAAACCCTCAGAGCTAGGTATTATAAATTTCCAGATGAGAAAACTAATATACAGAGGTAGTTTTATACTTCACTGAAGACCAAGAGTTCCACATTTAGGGTGTATTCCAGTTTTAAATAATTATGTTCTCTCCTTATTACTAAGATATCATTATACTTTATTATAGTTCCCTACAAAACTAAAATAAACTATTACTGAATAACGAATCTGATCTTTAACATTTTGATTCATTATATAAATACTGTAATTTGCATATTCTTTTTCTTTTTCTTTTTTTCATTGTACTTTAAGTTCTGAGGCACATGTGCAGATCATGCAGGATTGTTGCATAGGTACATACATGGCAAGGTGGTTTGCTGCCTTCATCCCCCCATCACCTATATCTGGTATTTCTCCCCATGTTATCCCTCCTCATCCTCCCCATCCACAGTTGTCCCTCCCCCAGCACCCCTAAACTGACCACAGTGTGTGACACTCCCTTACCTGTGTCCACGTGTTCTCACTGTTCAACATCTGCCTATGAGTGATAACATGTGGTATTTGGTTTTCTTTTCTTGTGTCAGTTTTCTGAGAATGATGATTTCCAGGTTCATCCAAGTCCCTATGAAGGACATGAACTCATCATTGTGTTTTATGGCTGTGTAGTGTTCCATGGTGTATATGTGTGCATATTAATTTTCATCATATGAACCACCTTGGTTGTCTAAATACATACTTAAACCAAAGACCTAGTGTTAGATACATCAAAATCTATGTCACTTATAAAAGCCATAGATAATTTAGTATTCCATAGAGATATTACAATAGAGTTCTAAGTCACAGATATAAAAGATTAATCCTTTTCATGCTGCAGATAGTGCTTTCAGGTCAAAATTTGGTCCTGTCTTATACTTGATTGCTTGTGATTTTTGAAGAAATAATGTGCTTATTGGCCTGCCATGGGTCCCAGAACACAAAGGCAGCCGTGACCCTCCGCCTAACCTGGACATGCAGGAGGGCATCTTTCCACATTACTGCAGATACCACGTGAAGAGGGGTACCTACTGATGTGGGAGCTTTAGAATATTCTATATGATGATGGCCATTGTTGTGCAATTGGAAATAATTCACTTTATAATTTATACTGCCATATTTCTAGAACTGTATATACTAATTTGCTGTTTGACAGAAATACTTATAAGAGGAAAAGTAATCATGTAGACAAAAGCTGTGGAAGAATTGAAAGTAATACTGGACTTTTCTTTGATAAGAAGCCAAACTTATAGAATAATTCAATTTCTGTGACTCAAAACTTTATAATTAATAATATTTGTCAAATATTAGCAAAAGCTCTTTGAAGCTACTGAAATTACACAACTGGGGACCTTCAAATGAAAACATGAGAATATGTTCTTTTTGACAACTGGCTAGGGCATTCCTGCCAAATAAAAAATCATAATGTAAAGAATTAAGGCATTAAGGGAACTTCCAGTTGCTAAGCATAGCTAAAGGTTGTGGCCACTATATAGGAACAAATGTATGGAGGCTCCGAAGGTTTGAAAGAAGAGTGCTATTCCATGAGAATGCAAGGTAATTTGCAAATACATTGCATATATTAACTCTATAAATTACAGATGAAAGATAATTTGTGTAAAAACAGCAAAGCTATGTGATTTTTAAAAAGAGTACTTCTATAAGAAAACTGGTGATTATAAGTGTATACGGAACAAACGACAGAGAGAGAGAGGGAAAGAGAAAAAGAAATAATAAGTGGATATGGCATTAAATACTGAACAATGCTGGACCGAACAATAAAAGCCTGACATTAAGGAACAGCCATAGCTTTCACTTAAGTGACAAGATTATTGCTTGCTAACTGTTCTAAGTGGTTGATGAATCTCAACCTATTTGCATAGCTAATATCAGAAGCCAAGCTAAGGCACAACTGACAACACTTATGAAAGAAGACAAATATTGACAACCAGCCTAGCTGGTTTAGGCTGCTTTGAATTGTACATCTATCTGGGGGCTTTAACAAAGGAAGAGAAGGGCAGGTCTGTGTGTCCTAAAGCGAACCATAACTGGGGCTGCTTTTAAAATAACTTTTGTACCTGATAACTCAACAGTATTGTGAGTTAAGATGCCATACTCTATACAGTAATATGGTCTGTTGGTTTTCCAAACTTTGAAATGTATTATTTATAAAACATTGTGAAGATAGTTTTGAAACTTTCCGATTTGCACTGTAACTCATAAACACATTCTGGTTGATCAATATTTAGAAGAGTTCAACAAGCTTTCATTTATTCTGATTTATCTTATAAGGCATAGAATTACATAATAACTTCTTAAAAATCCTTTTGGCCCGTTATAACTCCTATTAACAACCTAAAACCTGTGTTTTGATCAAGCATTAGTAAGGATATGTAGCCTCATTGAGTATTAACTTAAAAATATTTTCATAATGCAAAATAGCATAAGACTCCAAAGCAAATTATGGAAGTGTATTTACTGTCTCCTTATTTCCTTTCATCTCCCACCTTCTAATTCTTTTACACTTTCCCAAAGCATGCATTGTTTTTATACATTTTTGACTTTGTTCAGAAAGCAGCACTTTCCTTTTTACAAGTAACTGAAATAATTATAATATTTAAATTACCTAACTGTAAATTTTTTCACTCTATCCTTTGTTGTTTTTTTTTTTTACTTTAGGAGCTGCTTCTTATGTAAGATCCTAGCATAAAGAGTAACAAGATAAATCATTTTTTAAAATGAATCAGTATTGGAAACTTGAATTTTAATCCTGCTTGTACCAATTACGGCTGTGTGACTTTGGGCAAATTACATAAAACCTCTGTCCACCTCAATTTTTTCATGTATAAAATCAGGATTGTTATAAAACCCATTTGATGATGGTATTTTAAAAATTAAATGAGTTAGTAAATAAAAATACTTTGGCCTGATGTGCAAAACATTGGCAATATTGCTAATGTGGCTTTATAAGTTTTGTCCTAGACATACCGAAATAATTTTAATTTATATATTACCCTTCTACTTCCTACTTGTTAGATTAAGTAAATGGTATTTTCCTTTGTCTAGAAAGTTCCCTTTTCCTGTCTTCCTGTGAATAATTTTTAATCTTACTCTTCTTTCAGTTCTAAATTTTAATAGATTTCTATTGTAGTG
>NW_016107350.1:476295-494997 GCF_001604975.1 Cebus imitator | reverse complement strand
TTAAAGAACATATTAACTGTTGCTTTCTGTGGGTCGGGAGTCCAGGGACATCTTAGCTGGACCCTTTGCTCAAATTCTGTGGGTCATGCAAACAAGATGTTGTTCGAGCTGTTATTTATCTGGAACTTTGGGACATCTTCTATGCGTAATCAACTTGTGGGTAAAATTTACCTTTTTGTGGCTGTAATACTGAGGAGCTCAGCTTCTAATGGCATGGCCATTCGATATCTTAAGGCCAACAGTAGAGTCTCCCTGACTTCTAAGTTTACATTTAGGGATTCACATAATTAGGTCAGGCATACCCAGATTAATTTCCCTTTTGATTAACTCAGTGTCAAATTATTAGAGAGATTTTTAAAATCCCTCTAAATATAACAATTCCCACCCACAATCAAGAGTGAGAATTATACAAGAACTACAAAGAAATAAGTAACCTGGGGCCATTTTAGAATTCTGACTACTTCAGTCTAGTTTATAGCACTGAGAATTTAGCTCTCTCTCATTTTCAAAATACATTTTCTACCATCAAAACATGTCCTAGCATCACCTGCCATTATAGAATCAACTCAAAGTCAAAAATCTCATTATCTAAATCATCTATGTTCATGTGCCTGGGAACAATTACTTTCCATCTATGAACAAACCTAAATTTCTCTATAATTTACAACATACCATGGTAAGACAAGCATGAGATAACAATTAGGAACACTCAATTCAAAAAGAGAGAAAAAGAAAGGAAAAAATAAATCACTTGATCTTAAGACTTCTGAAATCCAGCAAGGCAAGTGTTAAATTGTCCTTGATTAGCTTTTAAGGTCTGGAAATAATCCTTCACAGTTCTTGACTTCACCTCTGGGATCTTGATTCCACCTTCTGAATCATTGCTTCTTTTTATTTTTATTTTTTTCATGAAAGGTAATACATGTTTGCAGCTAAGCATTTTTATCAGGTTTCTACCTGCCAAAAGAATTTCTTGAAACTGACAGATTTATTTCATTACACACTATTACTGTCTCTTTCACTCCGAGCTGCCAGTAGTTCTGTGGAAACAGTTTTCTCAAGGACTCTTTGAGCCTTCATGGCTTTCAAGGGGATTTAATTCATTAGACAAACACCACAACCACAAATCTTTTGGAGATAATCTTTTCTCTATCTTTGTCTCCTGCTGAGATGAATGAGAGACAATATCTCTAAGCTTTCTAGAGACCCTCTTGTTTATTTGAAATGTTCTGTGATGTACGCCCTTAATCTCCTTGATGGACTGTTTGTGTCACTGTGGACTCTGACCTTTTGATCTTTCTGAAGTTTCAGCAAAAGCTTGGGTAGTCACACACTTATCTAGTTCTCTATGCCATGCTTTCGGGAGTCATTTCCAAATTTTAGCATCTTTTGCCTTTTTGATGGGCTGAAAATTGAAGAAATAATTCAGTTCTGTATGTTTGGCAATTCTTCCCTCACTTTCTCTCTATTCTCTCACATTTTATGGTAAATAGTAAGAAAAAAAAACAAGAGAGTACCTTCAATGCTTTGTTTGAAAATCTCCAAATTATACCTACAAAAATTTCTCTTTCTTTTTGAGATGGAGTCTCACTCTGTCACCAGGCTAGAGTGCAGTGGTGCAATCTTGGCTTACTGCAACCTCTGCCTCCAAGGTTCAAGTGATTCTCCTGCCTCAGCCTCCTGAGTAGCTGGAATTTCATAAGCGCACCATCATGCTCAGCTTTTTCTATGTTTAGTAGAGATGGAGTTTCACCATGTTGGCCAGGATGGCCTCTATCTTTTGACCTCATGATCCGCCCACCTTGGCCTCCCAAAATGCTGAGATTACAGGTGTGAGCCACTACAACCAGCCTCCTACAAATATTTCTTAGAAGGTTTTCTTTCCATATATATCTTCAGGACACACTTTTGTTAGTTTTCAGCCTCTGCATACCAAGGATCTGACCTCCTCTAATTCCTCAGTGGAATTCTCCTTACTTTCTTCTAAGTCTTCAATATATTCAACATCCTGATGTCTGTCATCAGTCTGTCAAATTAATTTTTACTTTCTCCATCACACTCGCTCAAATTCTGCCTGATTCCATCACCTGGTTCCAAAGTTTCTCCTATATTTAAGATGTTAGTTGCAGCACCACTCCATTTCTTGTATTAAAATCCATTATATATATATATTTTTTATTTTTTAAATTCTGTGTCACAAGTTATGACAAAGTTAGTTTCATAATAAAACACTCATTTATTACCTCACAGTTCCATGTGCTGAGAGTCAAGGCATGGCTGAGCTGGAACATCTGTTCCGTCTTTCCAAGAGCTGCAATCCAAGATGCCTACAAAGTCATCATTTTCTCTGGAAACTAAGGATCCTCTTTCAAGTTTCTTTAGAATGTTGTTAGGATGTAGTTTCTTGTGGTTGGATTTTTGAGATTCATATCTTGTAGAGGCCCCCTTTGATGAAAGTTCCCAACAGCCAAAGTGTCTCTTTGACTCTTAGTCCTGTTTTCTAGGGCTCATCCTATTGGATTAGTCCTGTTCAAAAGGGTCAATCTTTTGACTAATTCAACCTCTAGTAATAAAGATCTTTACTTGCAACTGTAATACAATTTCCTCTCCTTTGCCATGTAAAGTAATGTAATGTCAGTAATATTAACCATCATAGTCAGATCTAACCATCATTTAAGGGGAGGGAATTATACAGGGGGTGGGAATCCTTGGGGCCATCTGGATTCTGCCCACCATATCAGTCAAACTGTAACTTTCCATTTGCAATGACTCTATCTGTTTCTAAAGTACTCTGAAGTCTTCGTATCTGTAATCCCTGGAGACTGAAGATATAGTGACTCTGCTCCTTTTTTGTATAGTTTCCATGTTTCTTAGTTAATAGTCTTCACACCTGGGTTGTTCATGTACCAATTCAGATAATACAAATTCATCTTTCACAAGAAAAGACTAGGGTAAGTTTTTTTTATATGATATTTAAAAACTACCAGTGAGGTCTTCAATAAAAATGCTCTCATGTCACCAGTGAATGAACGTTGACACCATCACTATTCATTATAGATACAAACTGGAAATGAGGCAACTGTTTTCCCACAGTAGAACAGATAAAGACATTTCAGTACAGTTCTACAATGATGTAGTAAGCAACCATAAGGATAAATAAACTTCAACTAAACTAAAAATATAGAGAAATTTCTTGCACAAGCTATTTAGGGCTAAAGTTGAATATAAATTTGTATAGATTATAGAATTATATTTTTATAATATTCAAAAATAAGCTGAGCTCATTTAGATTGTTCAAAACGAATGTAACTCTGAAGGGAGGAGTGGAGATGATTGGAAGGGATATTCTGTGTTGAGGTTAATATTTTGCTCCCTGATCTGGATTTTTTAAAATATGAGTTAGCTCAATTAGTGAAAATTCATTGAGCTGTATACTAATGAATGGTACAAAATCCGAAACATGATCTATACGTCAATAAAAAGTTCATTAATTAATAACGGAAATGGGATCCACGAGAAAATCTGTAGAAATAAAATATTCTCAAATTAAAGCAAACAGAATATAAATTATCACATTCATGAAGAATATATCTCCAATAACATGTTCTCTTTACATACAGTACTTTTGACTTTTAAATTATTTTATAAATGAAATTACAATACGCTTTAGAATTATCTATCAGCTCCTACATATTGTTAACACAAGCAGATTTTCTGAAATAAAAATGTCTCTTTCATTTTCAACAGATGAGGGAGAAGGAGGAGTTCTGCCCTGGCATATATTTGGCTATCACCTACATTTTAACACAGAGTTTGAATTTTTTTGTTTTAGTTTTAATTATATTTTAAGTTGTGGGATACATGTGCAGAAAGTGAAGGTTTGTTACATAGTACACGTGCCATGGTGGTTTGCTGCACCCATCAATCAGTCATCTACATTAGATATTTCGCCTAATACTATCCCTCCCCTGTCCCCCCATCCCCTGATATCCTTCCCCTAGCCCCCCACCCGCTGACAGGCCCCTGTGTGTGATGTTCCCCTCCCTGTGTCCACATGTTCTCATTGTTTGACACTCACTTATAGGTAAGAAAAAAACAGATTTCGTGGGAGATGTTTTAAATCTATGGGTCTAACTCTGATTAGATCATGACTTTTTATGGCTACCTTTTCCTTAATATACTTTCTACAAAAATGCTACTTGTAAAATATTTGTCACTTTACAATCTCTATTTAATTATCTAGATTTATCCATGAGGGCTTCTCTTAGATGTCTTAATCAATTATTTTCTTAAATAATAGAATGTCATTACTTGCTACATGTCAGCCCTTTTCAAGGTATTGAAATAAAAGAGACAACATGATTCATTCTAAAAGACGTTCAAATATATTAACAGGTAAAATTAATTTAACACCTACCCTACTAATACTAATGGTTTAGGTGATACATTTTGCATCAGAGGCTGCAATTTTTCAACAGAACAAACTAACCAAATTATTAAAGATGCTGTTGAATATTTTATATATTTATACACACATATGTATATATTATGTACATACATATTATATATGTATTTATCTGTGTGTGTGTGTGTGTGTGTGTGTGCGTGAGAGTAGGGTTGCAAAATGTGTTTATAGAAAGTGAAATTAGACAGATTCCTGTACAATAATAAGATATCATTTTGATAGATTATAGGAGAAAATTCATTGTAGTTAAATAAACCAAGGGGAGTAAAAGCAGTGTGGTATCAAAGGGCTGTTTGTATTTAATACAATGGAGAAGTGAGTGAATTATTCCTTTGATGCACAGATAAGTTCCCGGCAGGAGCTGCAATAAATGACCACCAATGGACAGACCGTCTCCAAACCATGTAGGATCCTGTGGACTCTAACAGATCTTTTTAAATTGTATCAGGTAAACTGATATGCCAGTTATCAAGCAATTGGTTCCCAGCTCCAACACCACGCTTCTGGAACCTACTTTGGTAAACTGACACTGGGATTCTGCAAACTAATTGTTTCTTTCATGCTGAATTTATGTAGGTATATGCCAATCATAAGTAGTGGACTGAGACTGTAAGATTGAAAAGGAAGATGGGATTTATACTTCCCATGTACTTCCTGTTGGTTCCTTGCAGCCTTCCTCATTCTGTGGTCACCTGCTCAGCAATGCTTGTTCAGCTTGGCAGCACCCCATCATTTTATCAGTTGCTGAATCAAGTCTTCAGTTTTTCCAGTGTTTGCACAACCAGCGTCACTGTGTCCCACCTCAAAGGTATCTGCATCACCTAGTAGCTTTCCTAACTCAGAGGTGTGAATGTCAGCTCCACGGGAGGTGATGGGATTGATGGGCTTCTTCTCAGCTCAGAGACACTAGTATAAGTCAGCATCACCTGTGTGTAAGAGGTCTTAATTTCAGTTTTAGTGGCCCCTTCTAGAGATTTCTACATTTGAATTATTGCAACCACTTCCACTTATTCCCTCAGCACATGGGTCAGTAGCTATTTCTTGCAGTTGATACTTCCATGATATCTTAGAGTTCTCTTTGTATCTTTAAAATATCTGGATAATAACCTTGTATATAGTTCACAATTTCTTATGTCAAATTTTATTTTTCTTGTTTGGAAAAACATGGTCTCTATTTCTGGCATGCAGTGACTGAAATAACCAATGCTTCTCAAAAGTAGGAACTTATACTTTTTAAATGCAGCACTTGTTGAATATAAAGATCCCAAAGCTCTTTTCTGGAGATTTTAATTCTATACTTCCAGATCTTTAAATATGTGTATTTTTATGAGAAAGCCATATGATTCTGATGATTAGTCAGCTTTTGGAAGTGCTCCTGTAAACCCATAGGGAGCCATTTAAGCACTTTTTCAGTGAATAATTTTAGAAAGATATTTTACAATCCATGACTATCAGAATTAATTTTGTTGCAGGAAGACTAGATGCTTGGTGTCCAGTTAGAAGATGTCATATAAGAGACATAAGATGAATCACAGGATTTGGGCTTAGTGATTGGAGGAGCCATCCCCAAATACTAGACTTAAGGATTAAGATAATAGTTACAAACCAATTATTAGTAGTTCCATCAGTTTTTTTGGAAAATAATCTTCATATCTAGATGACATTTTCTTCACAGTCTTTCTACATAATGACTGTATTCTCATGAAAACAAAAGACTCTGTCTTTTGTTTTCCTAAAGATAAATACGGCTGTATAGTAAATATTGAATACATATTCATTGAATTAAAGAAAAAAGCTGTAAGGAAAAAAACACAACCATATATATCTACACACATGCACACACACGTGTATATATGCATATATAATTTGTTTTAATGCATTGCCTTATATTTATAATATGAGTCTTTTAAACTAAATGGGAAATGTAAAACTTTTATTATGCACCTATTAAATAATTGATGCATCATTAATTTTGTCTCATCACAGAGAGATTATATAATCAAAACTAGCAAAGATTTTACTTAAAGCACATATTCATAATATTCTATTTGATGTTTAATTATACTGAAAATACTACTCAGCCGTAACAAATCATGAGTTCCTGTCCTTTGTAGGGACTTGGATGAATCTGGAAACCATCATTCTCATCAAACTGACACAAGAACAAAAAACCAAACACCAAATGTTCTTGCTCATAGAAGGGTGTTGAACAATGAGAACACGTGGACTCAGGGAAGGGAGCATCACACACTGGGGGCAGTTGCAGTGGCTAGGGGAGGGACATCAGGGGTTGGGGAAGGTGGGAAGGGATAACATGGGGAGAAATGCTGGAGATAAAGGGGGAATAGAGGCAGCAAAGCACCTGGTTGTGTATGCACCTGTGCAACAGCCCTGCATGACCTACACACGTACATGTACCCCAGAATGTAATGTAAAATGAAAAAGAGAAAATGATTCCAACCCCACCCCAAAAAAAGGAAAAAAAAAAAAAAAAAGAAAAGGAAATTCTAGAAGATTCTGAATTTTTGTGGGCTTCCATAAACTCTCCATCTGGGCCTACGTATTAAAATTTCTCTTTAACTTAGCTGTGTTAACATCATTCCAATTTATTCTCTTGAGCCAAAAGAGTCCCCTACTGCTTGTCTGTTTTAGTATTTAATTGCTCCATAGACTCCCAGATTGAATTCTGTAGCAATTTACTTTACTTTGCTCTCCTGGTACAACATTGAGATTTTCAGCATAATTTAAACAAAAATGGAAATCATCATATGAAGAGAACTATGTTAATAAGTCAAAAGCAAGGGTTTCTGGAATTCTCTATCCTTTCACATGATTGAACAGTAATGGTGAATTATTTAATATAATACTTTTTTTCAGCATGTTTAGTATCATTTCAAGAAAATAATGATGTAAAGTCTCTATATTTAAGCCACACCCAGTTCAGCATTTCTAAGACTACTTACATGCCTTCCTAAGGTAGAGGTAACAGCCTTGCATTGTAAAATTAATTCTATCAGTATTATGAAATTATTTGTAATGCCTTCAACCTACTCCTCTTTTAATATGTTTTATAAAATACAAATGAACTAACAAATAAAGATGCATTCCACAATATTCAACTTCTATTATATCTATGGAGTATTGTAAGATCTAAGTTTTGAGTATCTATGTGTCAACAAATTAAATAACTAATTAACAAATGATCTTTCAAAATAAAATGTCACAAATTTTGTATATAACATAAATTCTCTGAATTTTAACTTTAAGGACTATCAAATAACAGTTTTACATTGGGATGATGCTCAATTGAAAACAGTAGTGGCACAGTCAACATTCGAAATTGTGACATATTCTGAAGCAGTATCCAACCTTAATAGGATAATGACATTCTAAATTGATACCTAATAATTACAACTAATTAGGAGTAAAGTTAATTTTACTGGCCTAAAATCATAGTTGCCAATCAAGGTTTCAAGAGTAACTGCTCTGCAAGTCGAGGTCTGCCATCTGCTGTACCAAGAGCAAAGTAACTTGAAATTTGATTAAAATAAGGTGAGTCTAAAGAGGGATAACATGGGGAGAAAGGCCAGATATAGGAGATGGGGATGAAGGCAGCAAACCACATTGCCATGTATGTACCTATGCAGCAATCCTGCTTGTTCTTCACCTGTACCCCAGAATCTAAAATGCAATTTTATATATATATATATATATATATATATATATATGGAAAAAAATGATTTTACCTAAAATTTTCCCACATAAAAATGCAAATGCAATTTTAATCAGTAAAACTCCCAATGGAAAAAGTACATGTGGACTGAATTTGTAATATTGGACAGATTACTTTGTAAACCAAATCATTAAACTCTTGCCCTTTCTAGTTCAATTCATTTTACTTCTGCTTACATATTTTTATGATATTTCCTTTAGGAACTCTTACTTTCATGAAGAATCACACTGATTTGAGGGCCTATTAGTGCTCTATTTACTGGAAAGTGCTATGATGATGAACATGTTTTTTTTTTTTTTTTTTTTTTTTTTTTTTTTTTTTTGTTTTGTTTTGAGGATGAAGTCTTGCTCTGTCGCCCAGGCTGGAGTGCAGTGGAGCGATCTCGGCTCACTGCAATCTTCGTCTTCTGGATTCAAGCGATTCTCCTGCCTCAGCCTCCTGAGGAGCTGTGATCATGGGAACATGCCACTATACCCTGCCACTTTGTGTATTTTTAGTAGAGACAGGGTTTCACCATGTTGGTCAGGCTGGTCCCAATTTCCTGGCCTCGTGATACCCCCACCTCCACCTCCCAAAGTGCTGGGATTACAGGCGTGAGCCACCATGCCAGGCCAATGGTGAACACATTTTATATTTCCACTGTCCTCTACCATATGTGGTTGAGGAGAACTTGGAATATGGCCAGCGTGATGCAAAGAGTAAAATTTTTAATTGCACTTAATTTTAAGCAATTAGATCAAAAAACCTCATGTGGATCATAGACACTGTGCCTGTAGGACAGCACAGGTCTTTAGCACTGTTGGTTGATTCTGTATTATTCTCTTTTTCTTCAGAAGTTTCTAGAGAATATAGAATTGTTATTTCTCTCTTTTTTTTTTTTTTTGGTTACAGAGTTTTTTTGATTTTTTTTTTTTTTTTTTTTTTTTTTTTTTTTTTTTTTTTTTTTTTTTTTTTTTTTTTTTTTTTGGTTACAGAGTCTCACACTGTCACCTATGTTGGAGTGCGGTGGTAAAACCACAGCTGACTGCAGCCTCCACCTCCTGGGCTTAAGGAATCTTCTCTCCTGAGTAGCTGGGACTACAGTTGTGTGCCAACATATCTAGCCACTTTATTTTTTTCAATATTTTGTAGAGATGGGGTCTGCCTTTTTTGCTCAGGCACACTCATCCTACCTTGGTCTCCTAAAGTGGTGGGATTATAAACATGAGCCAATGTGCCTAGCCTAGAAATGATTTTTTCTAATAAATTTTGTGCAATAATATTTTGTGGTGTCTTTCATAAAGTTTGATGAATAAAGATGTTTTTTTCATTAAAAAAAGAATAAAGAAAGAAATAAAAGGAAGGAGGAAGAGAAGGAATGAAGGAAAAAAGGAAAGAAGGAAGGAAGGGAGGGAGGGAGGGAAAGAAAGAAGAAAGTGAAAATTTGTTAATATAAAGTAATAAAAATATTATCAATGAGATGTGTTGCCTTGAAATTTTTTAGAATATTTTCTTCACGGCCGGGCGCGGTGGCTCAAGCCTGTAATCCCAGCACTTTGGGAGGCTGAGGCGGGTGGATCATGAGGTCAAGAGATCGAGACCATCCTGGTCAACATGGTGAAACCCCGTCTCTACTAAAAATACAAAAAATTAGCTGGGCATGGTGGCGCGTGCCTGTAATCCCAGCTACTCAGGAGGCTGAGGCAGGAGAATTGCCTGAACCCAGGAGGCGGAGGTTGCGGTGAGCCGAGATCGCGCCATTGCACTCCAGCCTGGGTAACAAGAGCGAAATTCCGTCCCCCCAAAAAAAAAAAAATTTCTTCACGTGGTTATGCATATTACATAATTTATAAAAACTAAAGTTACTTTATGTAACATTTTTAAAAATCACATACATATTGAAAGTGCTTATAGAGAAAATATAATGAGGAGTTTTATCTTTCACACATGTAATGAATAAGGTCAAGTGTTTGATAGCGCAACAGGATGACTACAGTCAACATTAACTTATTGTGCATTTAAAAATAGCTAAAAGAGTATATAACCAGATTGTTTATAAGACAAAGAAAGGATAATGCTTGAAGTAATTGATGTTCCATTTACCCTGAAAATAAGAGTCTCATAAAACATTTTCTTACACTGGATACCTGTATCAAAATATCTCATATACCTTTCTTACACTGTATGCCTGTACCAAAATACCTCCTTTTACCCTGAAAATAAGAGAGTCTCATAAAACATTTTCTTGGCTGGGAGCAGTGGCTCATGCCTGTAATTCTGGCACTTTGGGAGGCCGAGGCGGGTGGATCACGAGGTCAAGAGATCGAGACCATCCTGGCCAGCATGGTGAAACCCTGTCTCTACTAAAAGTGCAAAAAATTAGCTAGGCGTGGTGGTGCGTGTCTGTTGTCCCAGCTACTCAGGAGGCTGAGGCAGGAGAATTGCTTGAAATCAGAAAACGGAAGTTGCAGTGAGCCAGGATAATGCCACTACACTCCAACCTGGTGATAGAGCAAGACTCTGTCTCAAAACAAACAAACAAACAAACACATTTTCTTACACTGTATGCCAGTATCAAAATATTTTAAAATATGTAGAATTCTTAAATTTATGTACTTAAGTTTCTCAAAACAATTTACTTAATTCATTTATGAATTGTAGGTAGTGAAAACACAGCCTGCAGATTTCACATCTGCTTAAATCATTTAACCAATTGACAGGACTACTTAATTTCAAAGAGAGAAATTAAATCAGATTGCTTCATTTGTAATAGACATATATTTCTTCATGACATGTTGCCTCTCTGGTCCAGAGCATTTCCAAATTTCTACAGTAAAAATAACTTATCCATAATCCCCTCTATCACTGTCCTGAACAATTGGGTTTAGGGTTTGAATATGTCTTGGCATGTGGTTTTTGGTAACATTCCTCAGACGCTAATACCTTGAAAAGCTCATAGTCTAGGCTTGTGCTCCATGAACTGAATTACAATTAAGTTAAACAAAGTAGCCCTTTTGTTTATAAAGGAGTCAACTACACACACACACATACACACACACACACACACACACACACACACACATACATACACATACATACACATAGCTATACACCACCTATATACCCAAAATATATACATGTGTACATAAACCTAGGATATAGCAAAAATAATTCACAGTGTGATTATCATATGAAAATGTAATTATAACCAGGTGCACTGGCTCACGACTGTAATCCCAGTACTTTGGGAGGCTGAGGCAGGTGGATCACCAGGTCAAGAGATCGAGACCTTCCTGATCAACATGGTGAAGCCACATCTCTATTAAAAATACAAGAAATTAGCTGGGCATAGTGGCGCGTGCCTGTAATCCCAGCTACTCAGGAGGCTGAGACAGGAGAATTGCCTGAACCCAGGAGGCGGAGGTTGCGGTGAGCCAAGATCGTGCCATTGCACTCCAGCCTGGGTAACAAGAGCGAAACTCGGTCTCAAAAAAAAAAAATGTAATTATAAAGCCATTGTTTTAATATTGTCATTTTATACAATCTTCACAGAATTGTTTTAAAAAAACACTCACTTAGAATCTTTATTCAACTGAATTGCCTATTACCTGAATTGACAATGACATTCAAGAGCACATGTTTACATTTAAGACTCCAAACAATTTTTTCCAATGTAAATATTTAAAAGAAATATTTATCATTGCATATACATAAAAGATTTATGGGCTTCTTTGAAGTAGCGTGTTACTAAAAAATGATGAAAATCAATATTTTATCATGTATATATGCTTTATCAATTATTCTGTTATAAAATTCAGAAACAAGGGTACTTGATCATTATATTTATCTTAAAATATGAACATTTTTTATTTATTTAAATATTCAGGTGTTGATTTTAATATTTTATTTTTCATTACGTTTTGTAAATAAAATTATCTTATAGATTAATTCAGGTACCTTAATTTATTCTTTAATCAATGCAAGTAAGAAAAAGAGCTTTTATTTTCCCTGTAAAACAGTTTCACATTGTGGTCTTTTATCATGTGGGTTCAAAAAGTGTTTGTTAAATTATTATATATTCATATCATCAACAGATATTCTCAAGGTAATTACAATTCATTTAAACAATCTCAATATTTCTAAATGTAATATTTACAAAATTAATTGGAAATAATGACTGTATTTATCCTAATTATTATAGCCAGTTTAATTGTTACAAATTCTTATTGCAATTTTCTGCTTCTTTTCCAATGTACAGAACTCCCATACCACCACGCCCCACCTACTCCTACCCTGGACTCTGATTTAGTTCTAACTTTGCCAGAAATTATAGCAGGTCAATGTGGCTAGCATAAAATTGTAACCAGGGGCAGGAAACATTTCCCAACTTTCTCCACTTGCCTTTCAGGTAGGTGACTCCATCTAACTATTCTTTTCAATGGAATGTCAGTGGAAATAAGATGGACCATTTCTGAACTGAATGGCTTAGGTATTCTTGTGCCATTCCACACATTGCCATCTGTCAATTATGCATATTCCAACAACAATCTCAGAAGCTACAAGTTTTAAGAGTTAAGTGATTGTTTGGAGCAAACTGTGTTATCTTGACTACTATAACACTTTTGGTTTCTCTGTTCATAATATCTTCAAAATATACTGTCAATTAGACACAAATGATATTTTTTTCTCATTCTGGTATTCTGTTTTGACAACGAATACACCATATTTTATAGAAAGCAGTTGTTTAATGAGAGATTTGGCCTAAAGAATGTGGAATAAAGCACACAATTAAAGTATTTAACTAAATGAGAAACTATTTTTAAAACATGGTATTATTCTACCTGGTTAAAAAAACACAGATAATATGTTTGTTGGTTCATTTTTCTTATTTGATGCAAAGTCTTTCAAATTGGCTGTTTGTGGTTTATGTTTCCCAGATTTCATGTATTGGGAAGCTAATTCCCAAATTCATACACTGATTGGAGGTGGAGCCTTTGAGATGTAATTAGCATTATATAAGATCATAAAGGTGGGGCCTTCATGATGGGACTCACAACATTATTAAAAGAGGAAAATATTTGAGCTGACATGCATGTGTTTGCCCTCTTACCATGAAATAGTCTTCACCAGATGCTGGTGCTGTGCTTTTGAATTTTCCAGACTTCAGAATTGTAAAACACAAAGTTCTTGTCTTTAAATAACTCAGTATATGGTATTTTATCACAGCAACAACAAAAAAAAGGAATACATTTTTTTAAATGAGAACATAAACATTTGTTGAAAATTGGTAGATCAAATAACGAATTAAGTATATTATCGAACAGAAAATGGAACAAAGATTTAAAATGTGTGTGTGTGTGTGTGTTTGCATTTCTGACCCCATTATTGGGACTTCTGTTATTGTAATTGTGTAGAATGTGTATTTGACATTTGTATTTCAAAATTTCTTTGAAGCAAATTGGTCATCTAACTGTGTTTGAAAGTAACTATTTTAACAATTTACCAAGATAGGCTTCCAATTCTGCTAAGTTTACAAAATGACTTATATTTAGAATTTATTTTGCCTTTAAATTTACCAATAAAATAATACAAGCCATATAAGAAACAATAGAATTATAGCTTCTGTATTTTAATATGTTTTTGGAACATTATCTCCTTATTTACTATTACGTATTAATTTGTGAAAGAAAGAACTTCTAGGCTAGGTGTGGTGGCTCACGCCTATAATCCCAGCACTTTGGGAAGCCAAGGGGTGGTGAATCACCTGAGGTCAGGAGTTCGAGACCAGCCTGACCAACATGGAGGAACTCCATCTTTATCCGGGCATAGTGGTACATGTCTGTAATTCCAGCTACTCAGGAGGCTGACACAGGAGAATTGCTTGAACACAGGAGGTGAAGGTTGCAGTGAACAGAGATCATGCCACTGCATTCCAGCCTGGGCAACAAGAGCAAAACTCAAAAGAAGAGAAAGAGAGAAAGAAAGAAGGAAGGAAGGAAGAGAGGGAGGGAGGGAGGAAAGGGAAGGGAAAAGAGAGAAAGAAAGCAAGAGAGTAAGAAAGCAAGAAAGCAAGCAAAAAGGAAGAGAGAAGAAAGAATGAATGAAAGAGAAAAAAGAGAAAGAAAAGAAAGAAAGAAATGGAGGGAGGGAAGGAGGAAGGAAAGGACTTAACGTACATTTGGAGTTAACACAAGTCTTTGGTCTCTCATATTTTATATTCACCTTAAAGGTCATGCCAAGTCCTTCTTTTTGTTATTTTAGGTTAAAAAAAATGCAAACTTTCAAAAAGGTATAATCAAAAGTTTATGAATGGAAATGTCCATTAACTCATTTTTTTATTGCGTTTTAGGTTTTGGGGTACATGTGAAGAACATGTAAGATTGTTGCATAGGTACACACATGGCAGTGTGATGTGCTGCCTTCCACCCCATCACCTATATCTGGCATTTCTCCCCATGCTATCTCTCCCCAACTGCCCACCCCCTGCTGTCCCTCCCCTATTTCCCCCCTACAGACCCCAGTGTGTGATGCTCCCCTTCCTGTGTCCATGTGTTCTAATTGTTCAACATCCACCTATGAGTGAGAACACGCGGTGTTTGATTTTCTGTTCTTGTGTCAGTTTGCTGAGAATGATGGTTTCCAGGTTCATCCATGTCCCTACAAAGGAAACAAACTCATTGTTTTTGATGGCTGCATAGTATTCCATGGTGTGTATGTGCCACATTTTCCCTGTCCAGTCTATCATCGATGGACATTTGGGTTGGTTCCAGGTCTTTGCTATTGTAAACAGTGCTGCAATGAACATTCATGTGCATGTGTCCTTATAGTAGAACAATTTCTAATCCTTTGGATATATAACCAGTAATGGGATTGCTGGGTCAAATGGAATTTCTATGCATAGGTCCTTGAGGAATCACCACACTGTCTTCCACAATGGTTGAACTGGTTTATACTCCCACCAACAGCATAAAGGTGTTCCTATTTCTCCACACCCTCTCCAGCATCTGTTGTCTCCAGATTTTTTAATGATCGCCATTCTAACTGGCGTGAGGTGGTATCTCAATGTGGTTTTGATTTGCATTTCTCTAATGACCAGTGATGATGAGCATTTTTTCATATGTTTGTTGGCCTCATGTATGTCTTCTTTTGTAAAGTGTCTGTTCACATCCTTTGCCCACTTTTGAATGGGCTTGTTTGTTTTTTTCTTTTAAATCTGTTTTAATTCTTTGTGGATTCTGGAGATCAGTCCTTTGTCAGGTGGGTAGATTGCAAAAATTTTTTTCCCATTCTGTTGGTTGCTGATTCACTCTAATGATTGTTTCTTTTGCTGTGCAGAAGCTGTGGAGTTTGCTTAGATCCCATTTGTCTATTTTGACTTTTGTTGCCAATGCTTTTGGTGTTTTGATCATTCCATCTTTGCCTACCCCTATGTCCTGAATGGTTTTGCTTATGTTTTCTTCTAGGGCTTTTATGGTGTTAGGTCTTATGTTTAAGTCTTTAATCCATCTGGAGATAATTTTACTGTAAGGTGTCAGGAAGGGGTCCAGTTCCTGCTTTCCCCACAAAGCTAGCCAGTTTTCCCAACACCATTTATTAAACAGGGATTCATTTCCCCATTGCTTGTTTTTGTCAGGTTCGTTAAAGATCGGATGTTTGTAGATGTGTGGTGTTGCCTCTGAGGCCTCTGTTCTGTTCCATTTGTCTATATCTCTGTTTTGGGACCATTACCATGCTGTTTTGATTACTGTAGCCTTGTAGTACAGCTTAAAGTCTGGTAGTGTAATGCCTCTTGTTTTGTTTGTTTGTTTGTTTGTTTTTTGTTTTTTACTTAGAATTGACTTGGCAGGCTCTCTTTTGGTTCCATATGAAGTTTAAGGTGGTTTTTTTCCAGTTCTGTGAAGAAGGTCATTGGTAGCTTGATGGGGATAACATTGAATCTATAAATTACTTTGGGCAGTATGGCCATCATGAACTCATTTTATTCGGAGATGCAAAATTATCAGTGATATCCCCAATTATCTCTGTCTCTGTGTTAGTCTCACTCTTTCCTATTGAAAATCATCGTTTTACTTCAACATATTTTACTCCATTATAAAAGACAGCCCTTGACCCTGAATACCAACGTATAATAATCTCAAGAGATAATTATAATAGACCCACTGTATTATCATGTGCGTTCTTATCATCTCTAAGCATGATCTGACTAGGTGTTCCTACTCTTGTCCTTAGCTATAAAATACACATTCTTAAGCCAAAACTGAGAAAGTCTCATTAAACATTCTCTTACATTGTATATTTATATGTTTTTATTACTTTCTGTTTATCTTACTTTATTATTATAACCTACACATATAGAACCACATTTTTTATATCTAATATATAATGATAAAAAAACAGGAAGTAATAAATATTTATTCAGTAAGAAATAATGAATAACTGTCTCTCAAGGAATTGAATGAAGAATTTCAATAGATTTCAAGAGCAAAATATCACTAATGTTAATCAAGACAATTTTTATCAATTTTGATTACATTTAAAACATATAATAATAAAGAATACTGTCTTTGTTTGAATGACTAAGCACTAGTTTTATTAAAGAAGTAATTTGTTATTTATTAATATGCAAATTTAGAATGATGACTAGGAATAGAGAGCCATTCTAATTTTGTATGATAACTATAAAGAAATATTACTTGGATGTAAGTGCTTTTATCAGGTATCTTATCAGGACTTCCATGTAATCTATTTTACTAAACAGAAATAGTGATCCAGCTTGTTACTCCTTTACAACCTCTAAAGCAACACCCTAAGCTGTACATTACATTTAAAACATATAATAATAAAGAATATTGTCTTTGGTTGAATGACTAAGAACTAGCTTTATTAAAGAAGTAATTTGTTATTTATTAATATGCAAATTTAGAGTGATGGCTAGGAATAGAGAGCTATTCTCATTTTGTCAAATAATATATAAAAACTTGTTGTTCCATATTATATTGAATCCTTAATCAAGAATAAAAATTCTTGATGTCTTAAAGCAAAAAAGGGAACTAAAAATAAGGTTGATAAATAGGCATTGAATCAAAAAAAAATGTGGGTATCAGAGGCAGACAGGGATATTTTTCCTAATCTGACCAAAATTTCCCTGGGCAAAAAGTACTAGAAAGCTGTATTCTTTACCAGCCTGGGAGTTGGATTCAAATGTAAGCCATGCATGTTGGGGAAGCACACAGCAAATACACTCATACAAAAAGTAAATCGGCCAGGCACAGTGGTTTGCACCAGTAATTTCAGCACTTTGGGATGCCAAAGTGGGTGTATCACTTGAGGTCAGGAGTTTGAGACCACCCTGGCCAATATGATGAAACACCGTCTCTATTAAAAATACAAAAAAATTAACTTGATGCTGTGGTGCGTGCCTGTAGTCCCAGCTACTCGGGAGGCTGAGACAGCAGAATCACTTGAACCTGGGAGGTGGGGATGGCAGTGAGCCAAGATCCGTTGGGCAGCAGAGGGAGACTGTCTTAAACCACTCAGAATTTCAGCTAATAATCCCTAAGGGTCATATCCTGTGGCTAAGGGAAAAATAAAGGCAATCTTATGAATCTCTAAAATGAACTTTCAAATCCTCGATAATATTAAATTGCTAACACTGAATTTGTGGGGAGTGGAAGGACAGCAGTAATAACCTTACCTTTCTCAATAAGAAGATTTTATCATCTAGAGTTTCTCTGAATTCTAAAACATAAAAACAAAAAGAAAACAAAGAAATAAAAAGTATATACAACAAAATACAAAATCAAACTGAGGGGGGAATAGAAAAGGTCTATCAGGAAATGCAGATACAGGCATTATGAGATAGATCCTTAAAATACATCATTTATATGTGGAAGAAAGAGAACTTTGGAGGCTCTGTAAAAGCAGCTAAATTGAATTTCGATTTTTTTATAGGTATTTCGTGGCTTTTGATACTATTTTAATGAGATTTTTTTCACTTTATATTATTTAGAGTTTTCATAAATTTCATGTAATCTCAGATGTGTTTTTTTATAGTATATAAAATTTACCTTTATATATTGAACTACATCCTATAATCTTGGTATATTTGATTATCAATCCAATCAATCTATATTCTTTTGGACTTTCTATGAGAACAAAAGAAGCTTCTAGGGTGCTGATATTTTCTGTGTGTGTATGTAAGTAAGTATGTGAATGTGTGCTGGTTATGGTATTTTAAATGCAAGTGTTATACACATTGCTATTATTGTTATGCAGGTGTATTCATCAAATAACATTTTGTAATTATTTAAAAAATACTTCATATGAAGTAAAAACAAGATATATATGTTTAAATCTCCTTAAAGTATAGACAGTCAAAGAGACGAACATATATATATATATTTTTCCCCCATTTATTTATTTTATTGCATTTTAGGTTTTGGGGTACATGTGAAGAACATGCAAAATTGTTGCATAGGAACACACGTGGCAGTGTGATTTGCTGCCTTCCTCCCCATCACCTACA
>NW_016107350.1:431393-470080 GCF_001604975.1 Cebus imitator | reverse complement strand
GACCAGTGTATTTTGTACGGAGAACCGCGGCTCCGGGGCGCCGACAAAGCAGCCGCGCGGGCAAAGCAGCGGCGCTGGCCGAAACAGCCGCGCTGGTGACCGTGGAGCACCTCTGCCCGGGAATTTCCTAGCCTGTGGGCAATAAAAACACGGCGTCCACTCACCCTCTGCACTTTCACTGGGAGCTGCAATCCTGAGCTGTTCCTAAACGGCCATCTTGGATCGTCCCCCCAAAAATAGCGATACGAACATATAAAAGCAAAGTCTATGATTATTTTCAGCGATAAATGATGTGTCAATAGAAGAAAAATATGGCAAGTGTAAATATAATAAACATAAATGTATAGCAGAAACACTGCTCCCAAACTACAGAACCTGAATGACAAAATAAAAATTCTAAAAATTACCAGGCAGAAGGTCAAAATTAGCCACAAAGAAACAGCATTAAGTTAATAATACACTTTTCACGAATAAAAGTAAGGGCTGAAGGGCCTGAATTAATATATTCAAAGTATTTTGATACATAAATATCTGCATAGGCTTTTACATAAAAAAAAAAAAAAACTTTCATTCAAGGGTGAGAATTAAATCTAAATACCCTCAAGCATTTAAACTGTAATTTTTTACAGTATAAATCTTAACTGGAATTTGAAAAGATTTTAAAAGCAATAGAAGAAAAGAATGTGAAGCAAGAACAAAACAGAAGCAATATTTAATAAAAAATATAGGTCTTTGAAATTAAATATTTACATGTAAAACAATAACCACTTTTTGTGGTAAATTAGAAATAAATAACTTTTGTGTAATAGACCATATTGGCTTCCATAAAAAAAAAATAGTGTGATAACTTATAAATAACATACAGTTGTTTCTCCCAGTTCTGGAGACTAGGAAGTCTAAATTGAAGGCACCAGATTTGATGTCTTAAAGGTGCCTAATTTTTAGGTTTATAGACAAATTTCTTACTGTTACCTCACATGGTAGAAGAGCAAGGGAGTCTTTCTTGGTCCTATTTATGAAGGCTGCATCCCCAGGACTTAATTGCCCCCCAAAGACCCCACCTCCTCCCATTTGCATGGGAGTTAGGATTTCAGCAAAATAATTTGGGGAAAAACAAACATTCAGACTTCAGTCTGCTACCCTTGCACCTCAAGTTATAGTCTTCTCACATGAAACACACTCATTCCATGTCAGCATTATCCCAAAAATCCAAGTCCAGTATCATTTGACATAAGGCAAACCTCTTCCACGTAGAAGCCTATAAAACCAAAAACAAGTTAGTTACTTCCTAGACACAATGGGGGTACAGACATTTGGCTAATACACTCATTCCAAGTGGGAGAAATTGGCCAAAATGAAGGAGCTAAAGATCCCATGCAAGTTTGAAATTCAGTGAGGCAGTCAAATCTCAAAGTTCCAAATTATGTCTCACATCCAGGGCATGTGGTGCAAGAGGTGGGTTCCCATAGTCTTGGGCAGATCCACCCCTGTGGCTTTTTAGGGTATATCCCTCCTTCTAGCTGCATTCTTGGGCCTGCAGCTTCTCCAAGCACCCAGTGCAAGCTGTTGGTGGATCTACCATCCTGAAGTCTGGATGATGGTGGCCCTGTTCTCACAGCTCTACTAGGCAGTGCCCCAGTGGGTGCTCTGATGCCACATTTCCCTTCCATGCTTCCCTAGCAGAGGTTCTCCCTAAGAGTTCCACCACTGTAGCAAACTTCTACAGGGATATCAAGGTATTTCCATACATCCTCTCAAATCTAGGTGGAGATTCCCAAACCTCAATTCTTAACTTCTGTGTATCTGCAGGACCAACACTGTGTGTAAGATGGCAAGGCTTGAGGCTTACAACCTCCAAAGCAACACCCTAAGCTGTACATTAGTCCCTTTTAGACACATATAGCTGCACCACAGTGCAGCAAGTCCCAAGACTGCACAAAGTAGCAAGGCCCTGGGTCTGGCCCATGAAACTACTTTTCCTCCTAGGTCTGGGCCTGTAATGGGAGGGGCTGCCATCAAGACTTCTGACATGCCCTGGAGACATTTTCACCATTTTATTGGCAATTAACATTTGGCTTCTCATTATTTATACAAATTTCTAGAAGTGGTTTGAATTTCTGAGAATGATTTGTTCCTTTTCTATTGCATCATCAGGTTGCAAATTATCTAAGCTTTTATGCTTTGTTTTCCTTTTTTTTGTTGTTTCATTTTGGTCTTTTTTTTTAAAATTATACTTTAAGTTCTGGGGTACATGTTCAGGTCTTGTGAGATTGTTACATAGGTATACACATGCCATGGTGGTTTGATTTAATTTTAAACATAAGTTTCAATTCCAAATCATCTCTTTGTGAATGTATAAAACTGAATGCTTTTAAGGGCAACCAAGTCACCTCTTGAAAACTGGTGCTTAGAAATTTCTTCCACCATATACCCTAAATCATCTCTCTCCAGTTCAAAGTTCCACAGATCTCTAGGATGGGGGTAAAATGCTGACAGTCTCTTTGCTAAATCATAGTAAGAGTCGCCTTTATTACAGTTTACAAAATTTCTTCATTGCCATTTGAGACCATCACTGTCTGGACTTCATTGTCCATATCACTATCAGCATTTCGGTCACAACAGTAGAGCACTGATTCATCCTTAAATTTCACCAATGATTTCCTTCGACTCCATGTCTCACATACAGGGCACACTGATGCAAAGAGTGATCTCCCACAGCATTGGGCAGCCCTGCCCCTGACTTTGCAGGGTACAGCACTCAACTCATCTGCTTTCATGGACAGATGAAAGCTGAAAGCACAGACTTTCATCTGTGTTGAGTGTCTGTGGTTTTTCCTGACCCATAT
Organism: Cebus imitator; assembly: GCF_001604975.1. NCBI lineage: Eukaryota > Metazoa > Chordata > Mammalia > Primates > Cebidae > Cebus > Cebus imitator. The sequence continues at coordinate 467,234 of NW_016107350.1, read as the reverse complement.
TGCAAGGTCTCAGTGGATCTACCATTCTCTGTTCTCACAACTCCACTTCACAGTGCTTCAGTGGGTACACTCTGTGGGGGCTCCATCCCTGCAGCAAACTTTTGCCTGGACATCCAGATGTTTCCATACATCCTCTGAAATTTAGGTAGAGGTTCCCAAAACTCAATTCTTGACTTCTGCACATCCACAGGCTCAACATTACATGATAGCCACCAAGATTTGGACTCACAATCTCTGAAGCAATGGTCTGAATAATACCTTGACCCCTTTTAGCCATAGCTAGAGCTGACTCAGCTTGGACACAGGGCACCATGTCCTAAGACTGTACAGACAGAGGGGGCCCTCCTAGGACCTTCAGGCCTGTAATGGGAGGGGCTGCCTTAAAGATCTCTGACATGCCATGGAGGCATTCTTCCCATTGTCTTGGTGATTAACATTCAGCTCCTGGTTACTTACGCAAATTTATGCAATACAGGGAAAAAATGACATTAGTCTCTTTGTTAAAGGAAAGCAAGAATAAACTTGAGTCCAGTTCCCAACAAGTTCTTTATCTTCACCTGAGATCACCACAGCCTAGACTTCATTTTCTCTAACACTATCAACATAATTGTAAGTATCATGAGGCTTTCCCAGCCATAGAAACTGTGAGTCAATTAAAATTTTTCTTTATCAATTAGCCAGTCTTGGATATATCTTCATATAAGCATGAAAATATAACAATACATCTTTCAATTAGTTTTAAAACTAGAGCAGGAAGTATTAACTATAATTTTATTCTTCTGATACAAAAATTAATAAAGGAGTTTACATTTTTCTTTTAAGCACAAAACTTTTCTGTGATACAGCAATGTGCTTCATTGAATGTCTTTGTAAGGTCAACACATAGTATAGTAGCAGGCTCATTTGCAAAGACTGGAAATAGAAAAATAAATTCTAAAAATTAAGTATAAAAATTAAAGTATATTAGGGCTAATTCAAAATATATATTCTTAAATACAAAAATGAGACAAAGAAATAACAAAAAAGTTAAATAAAAGTATAACATATGAAATTAAAAAGATAAAATTCCAAGATGCTAAAAAAATGGCATGTTAATGCAAGAGGAAAATGAATGAATGAATCATAGCCAACATATAATTGAGAGGAAAAACAACAGAAGGATTATAAACTCCCCAAAAAATTATACTCTATGAATGAATGTTAAGTGGTTATAGAAATAATGTTTCATATAGTGACTCTAGAAAAATTGAAAACTAGAATTTAATGTAAATATCAAAAATATAAAAACCATTAAACAGAAACACACATGCATATAAAAATCAACCTGCTCTATACTATATTGTGTGTTCATATGCAAATCAATCTGCTACTATATTATGTATTGACCTTACAAAGACGTGCAATGGAGCAGATTGTTATATCATGGAAATTTTTTACACTCAGAAGAAAAATGCAAGAAAAGAAGTTTCTATAAAGATATATACCATGTTATTGGATTCTTATGAAGTCTAAGAGCTATAAAAAGACAGTGTTAACATCTCATTTGAAGTAGAAGTGTAAGATCTCACTTATAAATATATTTGCAAAAATGCTAGAGATGACTTAAAGTATAAATTCCTGTTATTATAAAGCTATCACAAAATAGATATATTCCAAGAATGAAGAACTAGCCAATCCTGTGAATTTCTATAAATAAAATTCATCATATTGAGATGATTTTTAATCATGAAAAAATTTATTATGCACTGGATTTATATATAAAAATTTGTGAAAATAATTAGAGGCCCATGGTAATTACATCTTCCTCCAAAGGGAAAGAAGGTCAAAATGATTTTTTTTCTTATAATTACAATGCTAGTGGATTACTAAATAATTAGTTAGATTTGGGCATGGAAATTTCTAAAAAATTTAATAACATATGCTTTGTTCACTGAAGGCTAAGTTACATTATTTTTATTCTAATTAGAAATTTAGAGGGCAGTTGTACTTTCTTCGAAATCATGTGTCATATAAATGAATCAAGTTCCACAGAGGACAAAGAAAAATCTAATTATCTGGGTTTTGGCACCTATAACCTTAATTTTATCTGAGCATTTTGACTTTTGAAATATAAATAGATCCATGTCTGTTTATATATACTTATCATTTTTGCTTTTTGTTTTTATTGTATATATTTAAGGTGTAAAATGATGTTTTGATATACATGTATAGGAAAAAAATAATTACTATAGTCAATTAATTAACCTATTCATCACCTTTCATTGTTAATTTTGTATGTGTGTGTGTGTTAACAGCATTGAAAACAAATTCTAGTAGCAAATATTTGTATACAAAATTATTAACTATAACCATTATACTAAAAATGATATTGCTAGACTTATTTATTCTATATAATTATATGCCTTACCCTTTGACCAATTTCTTCTGCTTTTCTGTTCAGGTAAACACTGTTCCATTCTCAGATTATGAGTGTTTGCCTTTTTTATACTTTACAGTCCACTTACAAGTGAAATCATGCTGTATTTTTATTTCTGTTTCTATCTCATTTTACTCAGCGTGTCTTCTAGGCTCATCTATCTCATCACAAATAGAAATATCTCCCCTTTTAGGATTGAATAATGCTCTACTATATACATATATTCAATATACTATATATTATTATACATTTATTATTATAAATAATATTAGAATATAATGGGAGATATTGAGCATATAGGAGGATATATGAAAGGTTATATTACTACATATTTTATAATATATATAATATGAAATAACATATACACATAAAAGTTCATCCAATCATATGTTGATGGACACAGGTTGTATTCATATCTTCTGAATAATGCAAGAATGACATGGCAATGCAGATATCCCTAGGAGGTGCTGGTTTCAGTTCTTTTGGGTATATAATCCAGTAGAGGAATTCCTGAGTTATATAGCAGTTATACTTTTACCTTTTTTGAGAAAATTTCACTTCATACTAGAGTGGCTATATCAATTTACATTCACACCTTCCATAATAAATTCCTAGAAATTACAATCTGCTAAAGCTGAATAAAAAAGAAATCAAATGCCTGAACACATCAATAACAAACAAAAAGACTGAGGCAGTAAACACAAATCTATCAAAAAAGAAAAGCCCAGGATCCGATAGCTTCAAGGCTGATTTCTAGCAGACATTTGAAGAAAATTTCATCCCACTTAATTTCACTTTAGAAATCTTAATAACACTACAAATATGTCCTTAAGGTCTGTGTTACCCCTGAAATAAGGGAAGCTGAAGGTAGGAAGCCAAGTGATCAGGCTCTGTGGGTCCCACCCCTAAAAAGACCAAGAAATTGAAACACTCTGGCTTGAGAGTTTTGCACCCAGTGCAGCAGTTTGAGCTCCACCAGGGTGGTTGAGCTTGGTGGGGGGAAGAACATCTACCATTGCCGATACAGTTCTAAACTTACTTGTGTAAACAGAAGCCTGAGGAATTTTTCACAGCAGCTTAACACAGCCTGTGGCTGCTCTGCACTGCCTCTGCAGGCAGACTGTGAGTAGACTCCCTCTTTGCTGGGCAGGGCATCTCTGATAAAAGGCAGCAGCACATCAGGGACTTATCAATAAAATCCCACCTTCCCAGGACAGAGCACCTGGGGAAAGTGGCAGTTGTGAGTTCTACTGCAGCAGTCTTAAATGTCCCTGCTCAGCAGCCCTAAAGGGAACAACAGAGCTCCCAGTACAGCTCTTAAACTCTGATAAGGAACAGATTGCCTCCTCAAGTGGCTCCCTGACCCCCATATATCCAAAAAGACACCTCATACAGGAGAGCTCTGGCTGACATCTGGCAGGTATCCTTCTGGGACGAAGCTACCAGAGGAAAGAAAAGGCAGTAATCCTTGCTGTTCTGCAGCCCCGATGGATGATTCCCAGGCAAGCAAGCTCTGAAGTGGACCTCCAGCAGTCCTGCAGCAGAGTGGTCTGACTGTTAGAAGGAACAAAAAAAAAAAAAAAAAAAANAAAACAGAAAGAAAAAGCTTCAACATCAACAGAAAGGATGTGCACTCAGAGACTGCATCTGACAGTCACCAAATTCAAAGACCAAAGGTAGACAAATCCAGGAAGATGGGAAGAAATCAGAGAAAAAAGGATGAAATCACCAAAAACCAGAACACCTCTCCTCCTCCAAGTGATCACAACTCCTCACCAGCAAAACTGGATGGAGAATGAGTTTGATGAATTGACAGAAGCAGGGTTCTGTCAATTTTGAGCTAAAGGAACATTTTCTAACCCAATGAAAAAAACTAAGAATCTTGAAAAAAGGTTAGATGAAAAGGTAACTAGAATAACCAGCTTAGAGAAGAACACATACAATTTGATGGAGCTGAAAAACACAGCACAAGAACTTTGCAAAGCATACACAAGTTTCAATAGCTAAATCAATCAAGCAGAAGAAAGGATATCAGAGACTGAAGACCAACTCAATGAAATAAATTGAGAAGGCAAGATTAGAGAAAAAAAAGAGTGAAAAGAAATGAATAAAAGCCTCCAAGAAACATGGAATTATGGGAAAAGACCTAATCTGTGTTTGATCAGTGTACCTGAATATGACAGGAAGAAGATATCCAAGCTGGGAGTCACTCTTCAGGATATCATCCAGGAGAACTTCCCCAACCTCGCAAGGCAGACCAAAATTCAAATTCAGGAAATACAGAGAACAACACAAAGATAATCCTCAAGAAGAGCAACCCCAAGGCACATAATCATCAGATTCAACAGGGTTGAAATGATGGAAAAAATGCTAAGGGCAGCAAGAGAAAAAGGTCAGGTTAACCAAAAAGGGAAGCCCATCAGACTAACAGTGGATCTGTCAGCAGAAACCTTACAAACCAGAAGAAAGAGGGGGCCAATATTCCACATATTTAAAGAAGGGAATGTTCAATGCAGAATTTCATATCCAGCCAAACTAAATTTCATAAGTGAAGGAGAAATAAAATTCTTTAGGGACAAGCAGTTGCTGAGAGATTGTATCACCACCAGGCCTGCCTTTAAACAGCTCCTGAAAGAAGCACTAAACATGGAAAGGAACAACCATTACCAGCCACTGAAAAAATGTATCAAATGGTAAAGACCATCAATACAATAAAAAAAAACTGTGTCAACTAATGGGCAAAACAACAAGCTTGTGTCAAAATGGCAGAATCAAATTTACACGTAAAAATATTAACCTTAAATGTAAATGGGCAAAATGTCCCTATCAAAAGACACAGACTGACAAACTGGATAAAAAGTCAAGACTCATTGGTGTGCTGTATTCAAGAGACCCATCTCATGTGCAAAGACACACATAGACACAAAATAAAGGGATGGAAAAAGATTTACCAAGTAAATGCATAGCAAAAAAAAANAAAAAAAAAGCAGAGGTTGCAATCCTAGTCACTGACAAAATGGACTTTAAACCAACAAAGATCAAAAGACACAAAGAAAGGCATTACATAATGGTAAAAGGATCAATGCAACAAGAAGACCTAACTATTCTAAATATCTGTGCACCCAATACAGGAGCACGCAGGTACATACAAGTTCTTAACAACCTAGAAAGAGACTTATATGCCCACACAATAACAGTGGGAGACTTTAACACTCCACTGTCAATATTCCACAGATCAATGAGGCAGAAATCTACAAGGATGTCCATACCTAAATTAAGATCTGGACCAAGTGGGCCTAATAGACATTTACAGAACTCTCCACCCCAAATCCACAGAATACACATTCTTCTCTGCACCACATAGCACTTACTCTAAAATTGACCACAAAATTGGAAGTAAATCACTCCTCAGCAAAATCAAAATAACAGAAATCACAACAACCCATCTCTCAGATAACACTGCAGTCAAATTAAAGCTCAGGATTAAGAAACTCACCAAAAACTGCACAACTTCATGGAAACTAAACAACCTGCTCCTGAATGACTACTGGATAAATAATGAAATGAAAACAGAAATAAAGATGTTTTTTGAAACCAGTGAAAATGAAGACACGATGTACCAGAATTTTTGGGACACATTTAAAACAATGTCTAGAAGGAAATTTGTAGTGGTAAAGGCCCACATGAGAAGTGAGGAAAGATCTAAAATTGGAACCCTATCATCACAATTAAAAGAGCTAGAGGAGCAAGATCAAACAGATTCAAAAGCTAGCAGAAGACAAGAATTAACTAAGATCAGAGCAGAACTGAAGGAGATAGAAACACACAAAAAAACCCTTCAAAAAATCAATAAATCCAGGAGCTGGTTTTTTGAAAAGATCATCAAAATAGATAGACTGCTAGCCAGACTAATAAAAAAGAAAAGAGAGAAGAACTGAATAGATGCAATAAAAAATGATAAAGGGGACATCACCACCAATTCCACAGAAATACAAACTACCATCAGAGATTACTACAGACAATGCTGTAAACAAAAACCAGTAAGTCTAGAAGAAATGTATAAATTCCTGGACACTTACACCTTCCCAGGACTAAACCAGAAAGAATTTGAACCACTGAATAGAAAAATAACAAGGTCCGAAATTGAGGCAGCAATTAATAGCCTGAGACCAGGTTCCAGGACCTGGAGGAGGCCCAGCTCGCTCCCCAGTGGGCTGTGTTCTTTCAGGCCCCTGTTCTCTCACTCACCCAAGGATGGGACATGGATGAACCTGGAAACCATCATTCTCAGCAAACTGACAGAGGAGCAGAAGATCAAACACCGCACATTCTCACTCATAGGTGGGTGTTGAACAATGAGAACACATGGACACAGGGAGGGGAGCACTACACACTGGGGTCAGTTGAGGGGAAATAGGGGAGGGACAGTGAGCGGTGGGGAGTTGGGGAGAGATAGCAAGGGGAGAGATGCCAGAGGTAGGTGATGGGGAGGAAGGCAGCAAATCACACTGCCACGTGTGTACCTATGCAACAATCTTGCACGTTCTTCACATGTACCCCCAAACATAAAATGCAATAAAATAAATAAATGGAAAAAAAAATAAAGAAACAAACAAAAAAAGAATGGGAAGGAGGACCCCATCAGACACAGTGAGCTTGTAAGTAAATATCAGACCCCAGAAAGTTTTGCAGAAAGTGATTTATTTAGGCAGAGAAAGAGAAAAAGGAGAAAGAAATAGAAAAGAGAAAGAGCAGCTTCCATGAGGTCATGGAAGGAGACCAGACATGGAGTCTGCCCAGATGTCGGGGAAAGGGACTTTTAACCTGGCGAGAATTCCCATCCCATTTAATTTTCCCTTCTTATGAACGTTCTTTTAAACTTCCGCTGATTGACCTTGATTATTTTCCCCTGCTTGTGAAAGTTTAAACAAAGACCTCTACGACCCCTGCATGGAGAGGTGGGAGGGAGAGGTATGGAGCTGCGAAATGCTTGCCTTTGAAACTATGCCTCCTTGTGGATCCAAGAAGAGAATACACTCCTTCAGTCCCCTCTCTGAACAGGAAAGTCAGCTGCTATTGGGACTTGAATGCAGATCACTCTTTAGCTACTTCCTGTTGAAATGGGACATAGAAGGGGCCCTGCAGCTGAGGTTTCCTCCAGAGGGGAGTCTTTCAGGGGTGCAGATTGATCCTGACGTCCACAATAGAGCTCATGAGCCAAGGACATCCGGGGTTCCAGTTGCAGGATTATTTGTGACCTTATGGTTCTAGAAGAAATGAATGTGACAAAAAGGTTATAAATGAAAAGCCCAGAGGCTAACAATTACAGAATGGTTATAAACAGGCCTAGGAGCGGATATAGCCAGGACAGCCAATTGTTAAACAACCTCTGTGATGCTGTTTCCTGAAGGTTTTTAGCTCTGTGTTCATTGATCCCTGAGTTCTTTAACTTTGTTTAAGACAGCACTTAATTGGTTTACAAAGTAGCAGCATTTCTTCCTAGAAAAAGACAGCCTCCCTCTCTTTCATTGTTAGCAGATTTAGGGTCCTTTTACTCTGAAGAGCCATGGCAACCAAAGAGCTAAGCTGTTTTTCAGAGTGAGCTGCACTTGCAGATTGAATTAGCAACCTTTTTATGTTATTAATTAACCCCTGATAAAGCTTATAGTAACTGAATAGAGGTAGCAATTTTTTTTAATGCCAGCACCAAATATTCTTATTATTTCAACCCCCCTTCATGAAAGGAATAATTGGAGTTTGAGAGATAGCAGAGTTAAGAGTTATAGTCCTGTTAATGCCAGGACATACATTAGACTCATGAGTAGTTACTTTCTGGGGGATTTTGTTGGAAGAGCAAGTGTAGATCCTCTAATAGCTCACAGGTGTATAAATGGTCATCTCCTAGAACTTCAGGCTGCAAAGTGGAGGGTTTGTGACTTTCTTCAGGAAGTATTCAAGGCTTCAGCCAAGTGTGATGAATCCATGAGTCAATTTCCACTACCTTAATTGCCATTGGGGTAGACAGAATAATTGAAAATGTGCCTTCCCAAGATGAATCTAGAAAGGGAAAATCTGATGGGAGACATTTAACAAGCACCAAGTCTCCAGGGCAGGAGAGAAATACTGAGAAGGCTGTGCCAGTGTCCAGGAGAAGGGTAACCTCCTGACCCTCTATGGTCAGCTTTACCTGGGACTCTGTGAGGGTTATGGCTTGTGCTGGCACTTGCCCCAGGCAACCCCAGTCCTGCAGTTGGGTTATCTGGTTAGACATCTCAGGCCTTGGGAACCTTCATCCCCTGGGACAGTGTGCTTTCCAGGGATCCCCTTGTCACAATGGCCAAGGACAAGGTGGTGGTCCAGTCCTCCAGGGACAATTTCTTATAAAATGTCCCTTCAGACCACACTGGTAATAAGCTCTGCCAGACTGGCAGCTAACCTGAGCCTTTCCCTCATTTGAGCCCCCGGAGTCTGCTTGCTTGAGGGCCATGACTAAGGCAGCAGATTTTCTCTGGTCTCTCCTGTTCCTTTCAGCCTGTTCCTCCTGGTCTCTATTATAAAACACCGAGGTTGCCAGGTTCAGTAATGATTCTAGATTCTGTTCTGGTCCCAAGGCAAGCTTCTGGATCTTTCTCCTAATATCTGCTGCTTACTACCTGATAAACTTGTCCTTTAGTATTAACTGACTCTCGATGGAGTCTGGTGACAGGGTAGTGTACTCTCTTAAGGCCTCCCACAATCACTCAAGGAAAGCTCTTGAGTTTTCTTCCCTTCCCTGAGTTATGGTGGATAACATTGCATAATTCATGGGCTTCATCCTAGTTTGCCTTAATCCCTCAAGAATACAGGTCAAGAAATGCCTATAGCTCAAGTCCCCCTGTTTTGAATCAGGATCCCAGTGAGGGTCTGTGCCAGTGACTGCTTGTTTACCTGTATGATATCTATCCTTTTCCTCTGGCATCATTAGGTCATGTAATTGACTAAGGTACCAGGTGTCCCCAAACTCTTGAGCCACTGCTAGAGCAGCCTTTCTCTCACTGCCAGTTACGGTTTGATTAAGCAATAGCATGATATCTTTTCAGTCTAATTTGAAGGACTGGCCCAGGCCCTGCAGAACATCTATGTACTTGTCTGGGTCATCTGAAAACTTTTCTAAGTCCACCTTAATTTGTTTAAGTCAGAAAGTGAGAAGGGGGTGTGCACCTTGGTTGTGCCAAATTCTTCTCCTACTGCCTGTAGGGGGCAGGGTCTGAGCATCCTAGTAGTCTGAGACACCCTGGCTGTCTTGGTCCTACCTGGCTTCTGTTGGGGTATAGAGGCTGAGGGGCCCTGGTTGGCATTGGTGGAGGTAGGAGCCACAGGGAGTCCCACACGTGGAGGTGGTCCTGAAGAGGGCTGAGTAGGGTATGGGGAACAGGCCTGACAGAGCCCAGGCTTATTCCTTTAAGAAAGAAGAGTTGCACATAGGTGACCTCAAAACATTTACCCTTGCTTTTACAATACAAGTCTAATTGTAGAATGGTGTCATGATCTATACTTCCCTTAGGAGTTCAGGTTTTTCCACTTGGCAGGGGGTATTTTGGCTACACTGTTCAGCAGAGAAAAATGAGTCACTGCTTCAAAGATCATGTGTCAAGTTGGTCCCAGTTTTCCATGATACATTTTAATGGGGACATGATTTTGGGAAGACTAGCACCCATCTGAAATTGAACACAAGGGATGTCCACATCCCTGGTTATTTATTGCAACCGAATGTTCTGAGGCATCCCTCACATAGAGCACAAGATCTGGTGAGTCCCCCCGTCAGTACCTCGTAATTTCCATGTGCCCAAGATGTGTGATCATCTTGGGGTCCCCTATGTACTGGATTCAAATCACGCCCACCAGCATCACGGGAACTCTTGCTCATTGCCTGCATGCCTTTAGTAACCACCATAAAGACATGTGGACTGCTGGGATGGGTGGTTCATACCGCATGTCCCTGAACCAGGCCAGTGAGGCTTGGGAGATGGGTACTAGTATTTCCTGGTAAAAGTCCAGGGTTGGGGGGGTTGGAAAGCAAGCAGAGAGGGTTTGGAGAAAGAAACTGTACCCTTAAACCACGCTGGCCACTCCGTTTAGGCTGGACCCTACCCCTGTGGCTCAGCACAGCCATTCCCCTTGTTTCCTTAAAGCTACAGGACAGATTTTAAGTGAGAGGTGTCCGACTCACTTATCACTCTGATGTGCTTTCTTACGCTGGGCTCCTGGCTGGCTCATCAATACTGAGACTGTGTTCCAGGACCCAGGGAGGCTCAGCTCTCTCCCCGGTGGGCTGTGTTATTCCAGGCCCTTGGTCTCTCACTCACCCAAGAATGGGATGGAGGACCATGTCGGACACAGTGTGCTTATAAGTAAATATTGGACCACAAAGAGTTTTGCAGAAAGTGATTTATTTAGGGAGAGAGAGAAAAAAAGGAGAAAGAAATAGAAAAGAGAAAGAGTAGCTTCCACAGGGTCGTGGAAGTAGACCCAGACATGGAGTCTGTCCAGATGTGGGGGACAGGGACTTTTAACCTGGGTGGAATTCCTACCCCATTCAATTTCCCTTCCTATGAAAAGAGTTCCTTTAAACTTCCACTGGAGTGATTGACTATGATCATTTTCCCGTGTGCATGAAAGTTTAAACAAAGACCTCTAAGATCCCGGATGGACAGGTCGGGGGTGCAGGTATGGTGCTGGGACATTCTTACCTTTGAAACTACACCTCCTTGTGGACCAGGGAGGAGAATACCAATGTCAGCCTACCAATGAAAAAACATCCAGGTCCAGACAGGTTCACAGACAAATTCTACCAGATGTACAAAGAGGATCTGAAACATCCCTTCTGAATCTATTGCAAACAATACAGAAAGAGGGAATCCTCCCTAACTCACTTTATGACACCAACATCATCCTGATTCCAAAACCCGGCAGAGACTCAACAAGAAAAGAAAACTACAGGCCAATATCCATGATGAACATAGATGCAAAAATCTTCAATAAAATACTGACAAGCCGATTGCAACAGCACATCAAAAAGCTTATCCATCATGATCAAGTAGGTTTCATACCAGGGATGCAAGACTGGTTCAACATATACATATCTATAAATGTAATCCATCACATAAACAGAATCGAAGACAAAAACCACTTGATTCTCTCAATACATGCAGAAACAGCCTTCAACAAAATTCAACAGCCCTTCATACTAAAAACTCTCAATAAACTAGGCATCCATCAAATGTATCTCAAAAAAAATAATAAAAGTTATTTATAACAAACCCACAGGCAATATCATACTGAAAAGGAAAAAACTGGAAGCCTTCCCTTTGAAAACTGGCACTAGACAGGGATGCCCTCTCTCACCATTCCTTTTCAACATAGTATTGGAAGTTCTAGCCAATGTAATCAGGCAAGAAAAAGAAATAAAAATATTTAATTAGGAAAAGAGGGAATAAAATTGTCTCTATTGGCAGACAATGTGATTGTATATTTAGAAGACTCCATCGTCTCAGCCCAAAATCTCTACAAGCTGATAAGCAACTTCAGCAAAGTCTCAGGATACAAAATAAATGTGCAGAAATCACAAGCATTCCTATACATCAATAACAGACAGAGAGCCAAATCATGAGCAAATTCTCATTCACAATTTCTACAAAGAGAATAAAATACCAAGGATTACAACTAACAAAGGATGTGAAGGACCTCTTCAAGGAGAACGCAAACCACTGCTTAGGTAAATAAGAGAGGACAGAAATAGATGGAAAAACATTCCATACTCCTGGTTAGGAAGAATCAATATTGTGAAAATAGCCATATTGCCCAAAGTAATTTATAGATGTAATGCTATACTCATCAAGCTACCGTTGACCTTCTTTACAGAACTGGAGAAAACCACTTTAAACTTCATATGAAAAGAAAAGAGAGCCCACACAGCCAAGACAATCCTAAGCAAAAAGAACAAAGCTGGAGGCATCATGCTACCTGACTTCAAACTATACTACAAGGCTACAGTAATCAAAACAGCATGGTACTGGTACTAAAACAGAGATATAGGTCAATGGAACAAAACAGAGGCCTCAAAAGTAATACCACACGTGTACAGTCATCTGATCTTTGACAAACTTGACAAAAACAAGGAATGGGGAAAAGATTTCTTGTTTAATAATGGTATTAGGAAAACTGGTTAGCCATGTGCAGAAAGCTGAAACTGGACCTGTTCCTTACACCTTATACTCAAATTAACTCCAAATGTATTAAAGATTTAAACCTAAGATGTGACACCATAAAATCCCTAGAAGAAAATCTAGGCAAAACCATTGAGGATATAGACATAGGCAAGGACTTCATGACTAAAACACCAAAAGCAATGGCAACAAAAGCCAACATAGACAAATGGGATCTAATTAAACTTAGCAGCTTCTGTACAGCAAAAGAAAGAATCATTAGAGTGAAGAATGTGAACAGACACTTTTCAAAAGAAGACATTTATGTGGCCAACAAACATATGAAAAAACACTCTTATCACTGGTTATTAGAGAAATGCAAATCAAAACCACAGTGAGGTACCATGTCACACCAATTAGAATGGCAAACATTAAAAAAATTGGAAACAGATGCTGGAGAGGATGTGGAGAAATAGGAATGCTTTTACACTGTTAGTGGCAGTGTAAATTAGTTCAAACATTGTAGAAAACAGTGTGGCTATTTCTCAAGGATCTAGAAATAGAAATACCATTTGACCCAGCAATCCCATTACTGAGTATATACCCAAAGGATTATTAATCTTTCTATTTCCAAGACACATGCACATGTGTGTTCATTGTGGCACTGTTTACAACAGCAAAGACCTGGAAACAACCCAAATGAGAGACTGGATAAAGAAAATGTGGCACCTATACCACCATGGAATACTATGCAGCCATAAAAAATGATGAATTCATGTCGTTTGCAGGGATATGGGTGAATCTGGAAACCATCATTCTCATCAAACTGACACAGGAACAGAAAACCAAACATCATATGTTCTCATTCATAGGTGGCTGTTGAACAATGAGAACATATGGACACAGGCAGAGGAACATCACACACTGGAGTCTGTTGGGGGTTTGTGGACTAGTGGAGGTATAGCAGGGGTTGGGGAGATTAGGGAGGGAAAACATTGGGAGAAATACCTAATGTTGGTGATTCAGGAATGGAGGCACCAAACCACCATGGCATGTGTATACCTATATAACCATCTTGCAAGATCCCCACAGGTACCCCAGAACTTAGTCTAATTAATAAAAAGCTTGTGCTACCTTGGTCTATTGATTTTGAAATTTTAATTAGTCTCAATTGTGTAACTGAAGGGGACAGTTTAATGTTCCTCTAACAAGGTTTCTAACATTAAATATCTGTGATGTTCCATATACAATAAACAACATAGATAATGTAAAAAAAAAACTTATCATTGCAATAAAATAGTCAAAATAAATAGTAGTAATCTTCTATTAATAGATTACATTAAAATTTTGGGCATCAGTTCAAATAAAAACTAATATCCAGATGACCTATGTTCTCCATATCAACAAAGTTATCTTATCAAAATAAAAGGAGCTATTTTGTAAATTGTCTTGCTATCCCTAGATTTCGTAACATTTATTTTTCAGTGTATAACAGAATGTAAGACTGTCGTAGCTAGTACTTTGATTATCCCTACCAGATAGTAAGAAACCTCTCTCCCCAGGTCGGGAGAACAGCATGGAAAACCTGAACTTATGCTGCATCTGGTGGTAACCAGACAACCCTTCTTGCTTTGTGGTGTCAGAGGAAGCTGAATGGAGTGCCAAGACTTTGACTATGCTCTGTAATAGCAGTAAATAGGCATCTTTCTACCTGTAACCCATTTGGTATCAGTGGAGAATTAGTAAGGAGGCTACACTCTCATTTATACCCAGTGGTATAAAGGTGCCCCTCCCTCACCCATGTCAATGAAGGCTGAGGGGGGACCCGAATCTTCACCTAACAGTAAAGGGGCAACATCTCCTTTCACCAAATAAGATACAGTTATAACATAATGTAAAGAAATTCAGTTTTGTTACAAATTACTTACTATAGCCAGAGGCTAGAAAATTTAAAATTGAATGAAAGACAGCAAATAGATGACCATACTGAGATGCCCCACTTGTTAGAATTATCTAACAAGGATTTTAAAACAGCCATCACAAAAATGTTTTAATCAGCAATTATGGACACCCTTGAGGTAAATTAAATGCTATGACGAATCAGAAAAATGTGGACTCAGCACAAAGCAATATATAAAAAAGAAGCCAATAAAAAAAAATTAGAACTGAAATATCCAATAACCTGAAAACTCAACAGCAGAATTAAAAGGATTGAGTAAAGAATGAGTTAGCTTGCAAATACAAAATAAAAACAACCTCAACGACACAGTGAAATGAACTGAAAAAAAAATGTGCAGCAACTCAGAGACATGTGGGAATATAACAATCATTCTCAAGTTTGTGATAATTAAATCCTGGCAAAATAGGTGGGCAACACTAAAAAAATACTTGAAGAAAAACACTGAAAGTAGTTCAAACTGGCAAAAGACAAAAATCTTCCTATTTAAGAAGCTAAGCAAACCACATACAATATAAACCATATAAATTCAGAATAAGACTGATCTTGAACACCTGACCTCAGGTGATTTGTCCACCTCGGCCTTCCAAAGTGATGGATTACAGATGTGAGCCACTGTGTCTAATAAAAATACAAACAAACAAAAAAGCCAGGCACGGTGGCAGGTGCCTGTAATACCAGCTCCTCCAGAGGCTAAGGCAGGAGAATTGCTTGAACCTGGAAGGCAGAGGTTTCAGTGATCCAAAATCATACCATTGCATTCCAGGCTGGGTGACAACAGTGAACTCCACATCAAAAAGAAAAAAAATAAAATTCCGGATAAGAAACACCATAATCAAGTTTATAAAACCTAAAGACAAAAAGTAAAATTCTTCAAACCTGTGAGAGAAATGACATTTTTTATCTATAGGGAAAAATTATTCAAATAATAGTGCATTTCTCATTAGAAATCTTGGATATCAGGAAAAGTGGGCTAACATGTTTCAGACGCTGAAAGCAAAGAACTATTATTTCACATATCCAGCAAAAAAGTTGTTTAAGGGAAAAAAAAAAAACAGAAAATGAAGATATTCTTAGATAAACAATATGAAAAAAAAACTCAGAAAGAAAAATAAAGGAACACACACACACATACACACACACACACATATATGTGTGTGTGTGTGTATATATATATATATATATATATATATACACATACACATTATACACTTTCCCCCTAGTTTTCTAAATATTTGATGGTTAAGAATATATTGAGAATACATTATATAATACATATAATTGCAATTATATATATTATAAAATATATAATATATACTCAATATTGAGTATATTTTCAATGCATATTGATTATATAATACATACTCCTGTATATTGGGCAAATATTTATGCTATGATCTGAATGTTGGTTTTCCTACAAATTTATATATTGAAAACTTAAACACTCAGGTAATAAGATGTGTGGCATTTTGGGAGATGATTAGATCATGAGGACAAAGTCATCAAGAACAGGATTAGTACCGTTATACAAGAGAACTAAGAAAGCTTGTCTGCCCTTTCCACCACGTGAGGAACAACAAAATTCCACCAATGAGCCAGAAAATGAGCACTCACTAGACAGTGAGTTTACCTTTTTCTTAGACTTCCTAGCATCTAAAACTGTGATCAAGTAGAATTCTGTTGTTTATAACCCATCCAGTTTATAGTGTTCACTTAGAGTAGCTTGAATGAATTAAGGAGATTTGAAGAGAGTAAAGGGACTTGAGGGAAGGTAAAGTTTTTTATACTGGCACTGATAAGTTGTTGACCCTGTTATATCATGAGAAATTATTTGTATACAAGAAAATATCTAGAACAACCATTTAAAAACACTGTGCAAAAAGATGCATTAAAAAACTACATATTATACTTTTTCAAAAAATTTTATTTTATATAGCACAGAAGAAGGAAAAAATTGACAAAAGAAAAATATATGACAAGTAAAAGAAACTAATTGAAACCAATACATAAAATGGTAGACTTAAATTCTAACATATTAGTAATTACACTTAATATATTCTGTGTAAAAATCAGATAAAAAGCAGACATAAGTAGAATCAATGAGTAGAGAATTAACTACATGCCAGCTACAAGAAACTTATTTTAAATGTGATGATTTAGATGGATTTAATGTAACAAAATGTAAAAAGATATGCAACCTTCAATTCAAACAGTATAATTATAGTCACATGAATATGAAATAAACACCAGAGCAAAAAAAAAAATTACCAGTGACAGAGAGAGACACTATATAATGATAAAAGAATCAAAGCAACAGGAAACATAACAAACACAAAGGTATTTGCACTAAACAACAGTACACCAAAATATGTGAAGAAAAATGAGTAGAAATGAAATCAATAAAACCCAATAATTGGAGATATCAACATCCTTTTGATGTCTAATCATTCAAGGATGCCAATTATTTTCAAAGTACTTAATTATTTTCATGCAATTTCTGTTAAAATATCAGGAAAATTATTTTTGTAGTGGGAGATAAGAGTATTCAAAACTGTATGTGAAATGGCAAAGGAATTATTACCACTAAAACCTTTTGAAAAAATAATTACAAAGAGAATGACTTCTTTTCGAGATGTGGAAGGTTATTGTCACAGGTACACTAATCAAGACTTTGTATTGGTGGAAGAATTGGCATGTAGATCCACTGACCAGAAAAGACAACCTGTAAATAACTGTGTATACATCTACACACAACTGACTTTGATGAAAGTGGAAAACAAGAACTTTCTTAATAACCTGGGAACCATCACTTTGATATCCACCAGTCTTCTTGGGATAGCAGGAGCCTAATATCCATCGATGCCAATCAGCAAACACAGATGCCTTAATCACAGATGAAAACATTTGCAAACTCAACAATAACTCAATGTGCCTGATATATTCCATTTATCAACCTTCCCTCTTAATCATCTCCAACACTTTTTCACTAGTGCATACTGGCACTTGAAAATTATTATGTCTTTTGTTTTAGTGGTGTTCAGTTCAGTCTCTATTTTCTATTATAACAGTCCTGCAAAAAAAACCTTGTTTGATTAAATCTGTCCAGCACAATTTTTTTTGAAACGTAGATTTCAGCTTGTCTCAGAGAGGCTAGGGTTACTACTACAAAAACCTTTATTTTATCTTTTAGTATGATAACACTGCATATTTTCATGAACTTAAAATTGATGTTGAAAGAGTAAGAAGAATATCCCGTATTCACTGGAGAAAAGAGAATAAAATAAACATATCAGGGAAGGCGATCAAGCAGCAATAGTATAGTCTCTGGTAGATGAGAGTTTTCTACAAAAGCTAATATTTGGAAAGAAGCTAAATAATAGCAACAAAATGATGAAAGCTCTAGGGAAAAACACTTAAAATTTTGCTGATATTTTCATCTATTACCGTAATCCAGAAGACTTAAATCAAAGAGATTCAATTTTGTGGGAATTTAGATAATTAAGAAACAAAAAGTGAGATTAAGAAGAAAAATCTAAGTGAGGCAGCATTTTTTTTTTATTTTATAATTAAATGTGGGCACTGTGCAAATTGAGCTATGAAGAATAGAATAGAATAGGAATAGAAATATTAAAATAGAATTCCAAAATGCCTTTTGACCTTTGCTTTAGGAAGATACATACCGGAAGCAATTAAAGTTTTTAAGAATAATGATACAATCTTAAAACTCCATAGCAAGTTTTCATTACAAGTATTATTTAAGTAAGGAATGTTGTTAAGAATTTAGATGTGTGTTTATTATCATGTTGTAAGATACAACACAGATGTAAAATAGTGCTTATACATTAAGAGCAGAATAACCTAAATTTTTTTTATGGATCCTGTGTTTTTTAGTGTTATACTTGAGAGTTGGCTAACATCATTTTTTAGCTCATCAAAACATGTTTGTCCATATCTGTTTGGGTTCTATCAGTTTGAAAAAAATTCAAGGCCACTTACTAAATATAAAAAGAAAATATAAAATGTAACTAGAGATAGAAATTTCTAGAGTAGAATAGTTTAAATGTAAATTGTTTTATATAATCATTTGGAATTGCCTGAGTAATGATTTTGAATGTTCTAAATATATGTGGATGGTTATAAGGATCTCCACTGAAGTGAATCCATTCTGCAATATTTTCTTTAAACACATGCATAGAGTGTCCAAGAATGGTGTAAATACTGGCTTTAGGAAATGTCAGCTGTCACGATTTGGTCTCACCTAAGCATTACAGGTAGTTACAGTTAAAAATTATTCTTGAATTTTTTACTCTGTAGTTAGTTTGGAAAAGATTATCCTGGGATATAAATTATATGTTGTTTTTATTGACAAATTCCTTCCTATGATGCAATATTTTTAATTGATGTAGTTCTTTCTTTTTCATAGGCTTTTGAACAAGTTTAATTTTGTGATTAAAGTAATAAATTTTTTAAATCATTGAAACTGCAAAAAGCATCAATTAGCAAAGGACACGACAGACAAAGAAATGCTGTTATCCAGGCAGGACTGCTGAAAACACAGCAACAAAGATGCACCTTAGCTGCCTTAAATTTAACACAAATTTGAAAATGTGTTATCTTTCAATGCTAGCATTGTTAAGTATGTTTAATTCATTTCATACCTTTTCTATTTACTCAAATGAAATTTTAAGAAAATATCTATGTCACTTATTTACTAGAAACATTTGAGCCAAATGTAAAATTACTTTAGCAATACTTTTTTTCACTTCCTTCCTAAGATACTGCAATAAAAATATTTATGTAGTTCTACTTTATTCAAATGTTTTGTGGACTTTTTAAACATTAGTATTTCAAATTACAAGATGTATGATAATGTAAATGGATATCTTGGGTCTTGGTGTGGAGGTCACTGTGTTACAAATTTTAAATTCATGAGTAAATTTATAATTAAAACTGTATGTATTAGATTGTAAACAGCATTAATATATTATCTAATTTTACCTGGTTGCCTAAAAACTTAATAAATTTTCTTAAGGCTAAATATTTTTTTTCAAAGAATTACCTTAATATAATTTATATTTGTCTTAAAATTAGTCTATTTTAATTAAAATAATTAATCAAAAATATATTATTAATCAAATGTAATAATACTAACTCTACAGAGAAATAATATTTTGAACTTGCATATAACAAAATTAGAAATTTTATAAAATATTTCCAGTTTATGATGTTTCTAAAATCCAGTTAACTTGAACATTTATTTGAAAAAATCATTTAATTGAAATAGCTATATTTCTAATGCTATGAGCTGTTCTGTTGAAAGTATTTCTTATGTATAAATTATTAAGAAATGGAAGAAAAAAACAAATCTATAAATTAAAATATAATAAAGACATTTTTTTCAAGGCAGACAATTCTTAGAAAACTATCAAATATTTTTTCAATGAATTTATTTTGTTTGGATTTGCATATAATGTTATTTTCTGGGAAGGAACAGAATGAAATTTAGCTGACATATAAAAGAAAAATGTGGTCTGGAAGCTTTCCTAATAAATTAAATATTTCATTTATTCAAGTTGCAAATGTTTTCAAAAACTTAACCAATACTTTATTTGTTTTTTAATAAGTAAAATAATTTGTAAAACAATGGAAATTAAATCATGATATTTTTAAAATAATCAATTTACAATGGATTTATAAAGTCAATTTCACTTAGAAAAACTTCATGTTTCTCTAACTTCACGAATGATCTCAACACTGACTTTGGAAATCACCTTTGTTAAGTTTTCATTGATCCATAAAGATTTAATTGCTCCATATGTTGCAAATTCACTGCTAACTGAAGTGTAATCAGTAGTTTGCATTATTCTGATTACCATATTTCTTTGGGAATGTTTCATTAATGTTTTAAAAAAATTGAAAACAGCTTTATAATTGATAATGGTTCCCTTCATTCTTTATTTTATGGTCAGCAAACCCTACTGTGACACATTGTATTATAATTACAAACCTGGGAGGAAACTTAAATTCAATAGTTTTGTAAAGCTTTATTTGCTCAAGTCAGACAAATCCCACTTTAATTTTTCTCTAACAACAAAAAGGGCAAAATTATTTTGCATAAGAATAATATCTCCCTGACATGCACTTTCAGCCTATTTGATGAGAAAATTAACATTATACCACTTGTAGAGCAAATATGACTGTCACTGTATTTGTAATATCCAATGGAGCATATGACTCTAGGTTCATATAAATGTGGAACACCATTTTGTAAAAATATTTTGGCAGTGATTACTACCGAACAGTAATCAGTACCTCTGTTTTAACCCCAAGGACAGTAACCTCAACAGATTTTTGTGTATAATTAGAAGTCATAACAAGGTATTTAATTTATACATCTCCTTTTATGGTTGTTTTATGCAACACTTGCTATTTTTCTTATTGCAAAATACATATTTCAGAATATGTAACCTAAAGAACACAGAAAACTAAAGAAAGCAATATAAGCGTTTACCTCCAAAGTTACCTTAAGGATGAATTCTATTAAAAATGTCATTTATGTCTTTCCAGGAAAAGAAAAAAAAAAAAGAAATTTCCTAAGCTTACCCAATCCAATATGTGAAATTCAAGAGTGTGGTGTGGACTTTTAGTCAGCCAACATCAACAATATTGTTAGGATTAACCATGGGACTCCAGATAAGCAGCTATGTTGGAGATTTTATTTTAAAAAGTAAACACTCCCTGCAGTTGCAGATAAACACAGAAGTTTCGGGATTCAACACATCTTGGAAAGTTTTTAACGATCTAGTAAAATTTTCCATGAAATCATAGTCTCTCCAACAAAAAGACATTATTATTGCATTTTGCATCTACTACCACCAAGGAGAACACACAGCACCTGGTAAATCTCTTTAGATTTTGGAGAAATTAACATTTTGGATGGAGAATGATTTTGATGAATTGACAGAAGTAGGCTTCAGAAGGCAGGTAATAGCAAACTCCTCTGAGCTAAAGAAGCGTGTTCTAACCAAGTGCAATAGTTAAATTGATCAAGTAGAAGAAAGGATTATCAGAGATTGAAGATGATCATAATGAAATAAAGTGTAGTAACGAGGTTAGAGAAAGAAGAATGAAAAGAAACAAAGCCTCCAAGAAATATAGGACTATGTGAAAAGACCAAACCTAGGTTTGATTGGTGTACCTGAAGGTGATGGGGAGAATGGAACCAAGTTGGAAAACACTCTTTAGGATATTATCCAGGAGAACTTCTCCAACCTAGCAAGACAGGCCAACATTCAAATTCAGGAATTACAAAGAACACCACTAAGATACTCCTCAAGGAGAGTAACCCCAAGACACATAATAATCAGATTCACCAAGGTTGAAATGAAGGAAACATGTTAAGCGCAGCCAGAGAGAAAGATCAGATTACCCACAAAGGGAAGTTCATCAGACTAACAGCCTGTCTCTCTGCAGAAAATCTACAAGCCAGAAGAGAATGGAGGCTGACATTCAGCATTCTTAAAGAAAAGATTTTTCAACCCAGAATTTCATATCCAGCCAAACTAAGGTTCAGAAGTGAAAATGAAATAAAATCATGTACAGACAAGGAAAGGTGGAGAGATTTGTCACCACCTTGCCTGCCTTACCAGAGATCCTGAAGCAAGCACTAAACATGGGAAGGAAAAAATGGTACTAGCCACTGCAAAAACATACAATATTGTAAAGACTATCAACACTATGAAGAAAGTAAATCAACTAACAGGCAGAATAACCAGCTAGCATCATAATGACAGAATCAAGATCACACATAACAACATAAACCTTAAACGTAAATGGGCTAAATGCCCCAATTAAAAGATACAAACTGGCAAATTGAATAGAGACGAGACCTATTGGTGTGCTGTATTCAAGAGACCTATCTCATGTGTAAGGAGACAAATAGGCTCAAAATAAATGGATGAAGGAATACTTACCTAGCAAATGGAAAACAAAAAATGAAGCAGGGTTTGCAATTGTAGTGTCTGATAAAACAGACTTTAAACCAACAAAGATCAAAACAGACATAGAAGGACATTAAATAATGGTAAAGGGATTAATGCAACAAGAAAAGCTAACTATCCTAAGCATATATCCACCAAATACAGGAGCACACATATTCATAAACTAAGTTCTTAGAGGCCCACAAAGTCTCCCACACAATAATAGTGGGAGAATTAACACCCCACTGTCAATATTAGGCAGATTAATGAGACAGAAAATTAATAAGGATATCCAGGACTTGAACTCTGATGTGGACCAAGCAGACCTAATAGACATCTACAAAACTCTCCACTTCAAATCAACAGAATATACATTCTTTTCAGCAACCACATCATACTTATTCTAAAATTGAAAATATAATTGAAAGTAAAACACTCCTCAGCAAATGCAAAAGAACGGAAATATAACAAACACTCTCTCAGACCACAGTGCAATAAAATTACATCTCAGGATTAATAAACTCACTAAAACCTGCACAACAACATGGAAACTGAACAATCTGCTCCTGAATAATGGTTGGGTAAATAACAAAATTAAGGTAGAAGTAAATAAGTTCTTTGAAACCAATGAGAAGTAAATAAGTTCTTTGAAACCAATAACAAAGGCACAATATATCAGAATCTCTGGGACACAACTAAAGCAGTGTTTAGAGGAAAATTTATAGTGCTAAATGCCCACAGGAGAAAACAGGAAAGATCTAAAATTGACACTCTAACAGCACAATGAAAAGAACTGGAAATGCAAGAGCAAATTTAAAAGCTAGCAGAAGGCAAAAATAAGATCAGAGTAAAATTGAACGAGATAGAGACACAATATAACCTTCAATAAATCAATGAATTTATTAGCCAGCTTTTTTAAAAGATCAACAAAATAGATAGACTGCTAGACAGGCTAATTAAAAAAACAAAAAACAAAAAACAAAAAACAAAAAAAAAACAGAAGAATCAAAAGGACACAAAAAAGAATGATAAAGGGGATATCACCATTGATCTCACAGAAGTGCAAACTACCATCTGAGAATACTATAAACACCTCTACACAAATAAACTGGAAAATCTAGAAGAAATTGATAAATTTCTTGTCACATACACCCTCCCAATAATAAACCAGGAAGAAGTCAGATCTCTGAATAGACCAACAATAACTTCTAAAATTGAGGCAGCAATGAATGGCCTCCCAACCAAAATAAATTTCAGCACCAGATGGATTCACAGACAAATTCTACCTGAGGCACAAAGAGGAGCTGATAACATTACTTCTGAAGCTATTCCAAACAGTAGAAACCCTGATACCAAAACCTGGCATAGGCCAAAGAAAAAAAGAAAATTTCAGGCCAATAACCCTGATAAACATGGATGTGAAAATCCTCAATAAAATACTGGCAAACTGAATCCAGCAGCATATCGAAAGGCTTATCCTCCACGATCAAGTTGGCTTCATCCCTGGGATGCAATTCTTGTTCAACATACACAAATCAATCAATGTAATCCATCACATAAACAGAATCAATGAAAAAACCACAAGATTATCTCAATGGATGCAGAAATGTCATATGATAAAATTCAACACATCTTCATCCTAAAAACTCTCAGTGAACTAGGTATTGATGGAAGGTATCTCTAAATAATAAGAGCTTTGATGACAAACCCACAGCCAATATCTAACTGAATGGGCAAAAGCTGGAATCATTCCCTTTGAAAACCAGCACAAGACAAGGATACTCTCTCACCACTCTTATTCAACATAATATTAGAAGTTCTGGCCAGAGCAATCAGGCAAGAGAAATAAATAAAGGGTATTCTCTGTTGGTAGGTGACATGATTGTATATTTAGAAAACCCCATTGTCTCAGCCCCAAATCTCCTTACACTGATAAGCAACTTCAGCGAAGTCTCAGGATACAAAATCAATGTACAAAAATTACAAACATCCTTATACACCAAAAATAGAAAGAGAGCCAAAGGATGAGTGAACTGACATTCACAATTGCTACAAAGAGAATAAGAAATGCCTAGGAATACAACTTACAAGTGATGTGAAAGACCTCTTCAGAGAGAACTACAAACCACTGCTCAAGGAAATAACAGAGGACACAAACAAATGGAAAAACATTCTATGCTTATGGATATGAAAAATCAACATAATATGTGACTGCAGTACAGCTATACTCAGGCATAGTCCTGAAAGGGCAGATGACAAATTTTCCCAATAAGCAAGGTTTCAAGTAGTGTATCTATCCCTATATTTTGCATTGAAGGAAATGTTACATAAAGTTGAATGTAGAAGTCAGATGGGCAATTGCAAATGGCTTGGCTGTTTGGTCAGAACTGACAGAAGAGTGAAAAATTATTTCAAAGGATGTTTGGGAGAGAGGGATATGAATGGATCTGCAAAAGTGAGCATGAAATGAGGATTTATTTGTGTCACATCTAAACATGCTTTAAAGAATGTTTACTATGGGAGATCACAAAACAACAAGTAGTACAGAATAACCCAGTGAGTTAATGTTTAGAGCAAAGCAGTTTGCCAGCATGGATATACCATGACATTTATTGTTCATATCACCAATCACATCATCTAGAAGCTGCCAGTTATAGAATGATGGAGTAATCTTTGAAGGGATACTTGAGGCAATAGCTTAAGGATGATGTCCTCTGAAAGTAGGGATCCATATTCTATGATATGGTGTAAGTTATTTTATGAGATCGTGTACCCAATGGTAGAATTTGTACACATCAGAAACAACACACGAACGTAGGAGTAGTTGCACTTCCCATAATTCTAAATAACCCATTTGGGAATGTGGGCTTTCTTTCCCCCACAAATCAATGTTCTGTGTATCTAAAGGTGCTTGTTCCCAAAATAGAAATATTTACTTCATGGGCCACAGGAAGTGTCCCTTAAACTTTAACTCATGCTTGCTGCCCTATTACTTTGTATGTCTTGTACCAAAAGACCAGCTGGAAAAGAAATGGGTTATCATCTGTTCTGGTTAGATATTGCTGTGTAATTCATTCCCCCACAACTTCATAGCACAAAACAAATGCTAATTATGCTCATAGATGCTGCAGGTCAGAAATTTGGACAGAATATATTTCGGGTGGCTTATTGCTCCTCCATGGTGGTAGGATTCTCAGACGAAAGAGACTAAAGTCAATTTAAAGATTGTTTATTTTCACATTTGATGATCGATGCTGCCTAAAAACTGGGATTCTTAGATCTTCTCTTTGATCTTGCTATGTGGCATCTTTGTGTGAAATAGTTAGGGTTTCCTCATAACATTGTGACTGGTTTTCAAAGAGCCACCAGCATCCCACAAAGAGGAAAAGTGAACATAGAAAGTCACACATGATCATTTTCATCAAATATTCTTGGGTGAAACTGTCATAAGCCTACCAGGTTTGAGAAGAGAAGTAGATTCTACTTTGTAAATGGAAATTAGCAAATTTCAGAAGAGAATGCAGGAATAGGTACATAGTTGTGGTCATTACTAGAAAGGAAAACTTTGCCATCAAGCTGAGATTTGGGCTCATGTGATTGAAGATAATCATTAGGAACTGGTAGAGTTGCAATTGTCCAATGAAAGCAGCCATGAATGTTTTTGTTGTTGTTGTTGTTTGTTTGTTTGTTTGTTTTTGTTTTTAATCCACGTGATTCCACTAACATTTTGCGTCTGAATCCTTCATTTATACCTGACAGTATGTAGACAAATACAGAAGCAAGAGCTGGGAAGTTACATAATCAGGGACTTAGAGGTCTCACAGAGGAAAGTGTAGTTAACCATATCATATAAACCATAGAGATCAGCAGAGGTGCTACACAAGGATGATAGGGATCTAGAATGTTTGGTAGAAAATGAATATGATGAGTATCTGTTGTGGACTTGAAATGGTTTGTCCCAGTCCCTTATTAATATCTTCTGAAAAAGAAAGAAGACTCTAGTTAAGTTTTCTAACTTAGCTATTCATGTGGTACAAAGTAGGTGGTTCTAAACAGTGTAAGATATGAAATGCACTAGATTAAGCTTGTCCAACCCATGGCCCATGGGCTAAATACAACCCAGGATGGCTTTGCATGTGGCCCGACATAAATTTGTAAACTTTCTTAAAACATTAGGAGATTTTTTTGCAATTTTTTTTTAGCTCGTAGTGTTTGTGTATTTTATGTATGGCCCAAGACAGTTCTTTTTCTTCCAATGTGGCTCAAGGAACCTAAAAGTTTGGACACCTCTGCACTAGGTTTTAGTGGAATCTGTAGTGCTCTGTTCAGACCTCCTAAAAGACTAAAGCACTAATTCTTCCAGCTTCTGGAAATAAAGACTCTTAGTAGAGTCTCTCTCTGGTAATTGCTTATCAACTAAAGAGAGCCCTTCATTCAAGAGCACAGCTCAACCCTACAGACAGTTCAGATGCCACGAATGGGTAATTTTCTAGGTTTAAAACCCTTGCCAGCTTCCATCAAATTGGGAAGACACAGGCTGAGACCTCTTGAATGGTGATGGGGTTACTATTCAACTTTTCTCCACACAGCCCTTATTCTATGATATTCTCAAGATGGGGCGGTGCACTTCAACATATCTCCTGCATGTAAACCTCAGTCTGTTTTTCCAAGGGAGCTTAACTTTAATCTATAACTTTGATCTACAACACCATATTAAAAAAATAAGATATTAGATTAAATCAACAAACACAGCTCTATAAGAATAGTATTACAATATTCAGTAAGAACTAAAAAAGTCTTTGTCAAAATTACATTAACAGTATGATCCCAGTAAAATACTATAAAATAAAATACATATGAGTTTATTAGGGGAGACAGCTGTGAATGTGTGTGTGTGTGTGTGTGTGTGTGTGTGTGTTGTATACACAATCACGAAATATTTGAGCAGAATATATATCAAACTCTTTGTTTTATGTCAATTATCTAGAAAGCAAGCGAGCCTAGGCAATTGTTTTAAAAAGAAACTTCCAGTTATTAACAGTACATAGCCTTTTAGATTAGTTTGATGTCAAAACTATGAACATGTGCTTTTAGTTTTTAAAATAAAGAAAGCAGAAAGAACCAAAAGTGTGTACATTTGAGGAAGTAATCTTTCCTCTTTCAGTATAATGCTTTCACTTTTAAAATTACATGGTCCATGTGCAATTGTCCTTAATAAGATCTACTGAGACTATGAAGTAGAAAGCAAGATCATCCTTTTCTTCATAGAGAACAGAGTTAATTAAGTTTTCTCTAGAATGTCATTTAAAAATACTAATGCAAAAGTAGTCATTTAAATAAAAAAGTTATTGTTACAAAAAGAATTTGTTATACATAAGCAATTGGGTTCTACTAACAATTATATAAACTACACAAAGATTTTCCAGGTTTTCTACAAGAATAATGTAATAGAGGAAATTTTAAATTGTTATAACACAAAATAAAGTTAATTTCTAACAAAAATCACAGCATCAAGTTATTGAGATTAATATAAAAATAACAAACCATTTTTTCAATACTTTTGTATCAGTGTTTTGCAACTTAAAAGCTAACTTTATAAACGTACACACACAGAGGCACATCTATACCCACACACACACACACACACGTATCTCTTTATTTCTTATTTTTTGGGTTTTCATTCTCTTCCAGAACTACCAATAAGTGAGAGTTGATCATGCATAAGCTAATAAAATTTTATTCTCAAAGCAAAGTGTTATTTATTTATAATAACCACTTTTATTACACAAGTATGTGGGACACTAATTTTACAGTATGTGTCAAAGTTAGAAAAATGACAGGTGGTATGATCTGTACTGCACTTGAATAACTAACCCATATAAGGACAATAAAAAAAAAAACTCATTACACAACAACATATGTGGACACATAATTTCAAGGTGCCATATGCTTCTAAGACACATATAAAATAATTACCACAGCTAGCCCCAGATCTTGTCATGTGTATCTCATTGAGCTTTAGAGATGAGACTAGGAGGTTTAATTATTCCATAATTGCTTCATTCCTTTTATGTTCCTTCCATTTTGAGTTACTCTGTTCTCATTATCACTGGTAATTTTATTTTCTACCAATAATCTTTTCTTTCTGTCTCTGGCCCTGAAGAAATGAAAAAAGGCGTTAGTGACTTATCCTTAATCTATAATTTCAATTTTTTGTTCTCTTAGTTATTTCATTGGAAATCTTTAACTTTCCTAAATAAGTAAATAGAAGGACAAAAAGAAATCCATAGTTACAACATCAACTCTATTAAAATTTACCAAACACTCAAAGCATGGATCACTATTAAATTCAGTCCAAGAATTTTAGGACTATTATTACTGCCCAAACTCTGGTCCTCTGAAGTTGTGTTTCCTCAAACTATTGTATACAAATGGCTGTAAATACCTGAAGACTTCCTTTAGGTTTCGCACACCAAGAGTTGCAAGCAAATCTACTGTCAGTACAAAACCTCTGTTTCCTCTACTGACATCACACTTGCTGAGAAAACGACTGTTCTCTGAAAAATTGGTCAGATACTACACCTCTACGACTCCAAAGTTGATGACCTTTTCCTACCCTAACAAAAACACATGTCTAATTTGTCCCAAATGTGATTTTGCTCCAACCCACTCCTATCTTGAGGTGTAAAAATTCTGGCACCAAAATTTTCAAAGTTAATAGTTGAGTAAAACTCTCTTTTTTCATACTCAATGATTTATAATGTTTTGCTGTCAGAAAAGTAAAAGTTCTTTAAGTTTGTTGTCATTTAACAGAAAATTAAATGTAATTTTGATGATGATTCACTATTGGTTTCTTGCTTTTAATTGAAACATTTCAAATTATTGAAATAATCAAGTTTCATTGCATAACAAAATCCCTTTTTATTTCCATTTATTTATTTAAATCCTAGTGCCAACAGAACCAGAAACACATTGGAATCAAACAAACAGGTTTTCTGACTGCTTCAGCAAGAGAAAGAGTGCTAAGGTAGTCATGGGTTATCTCAAAAATAAGAGTTAGGAAAGGTTTGTAAAGGGTTCAGGAGCTGGAGTTACTCACAACTTGACAGGGATTGATCAGAATTTACATACCATTACTGAAAAGTAGAATAGTCATCTCTAAACACATGGATTCCTGTAGAGTTTACAATTTGTTTTTCTCTTATCTTAGAACATATGAATCTGAGGAAAGGAAGGTTAAAGGAATTCAAGCATATCATGACTTGATTAGAAACACTTAATCATTTTGGGAGGGATAATTGATCAACCTGTTAGAAACAGTATGGTTTTGGTATTGCCTCACAGACTAACCCCCATATGACCAATTTTTAGTTTATCAGCATCTCTCCCCTTCCAGTCCATTTTCACCTTCAAGTGAAGATTTATTGCATTTTTTTTGTGGTAATAAATAGTAAAGCTGTTCCATTGTACTGATTAGAATGTTGCTCAGACAATCTTGTCTGCAGTTGAAAAAAAAATGGGGCACACAGATTTCTGTTGTTTTTGTAAAGGTTGATATAAAAAAATGACTATGCAGTAGCATTTTACATCTCTAGTGATCATATATTTGGCAAATTCAACAAAAATGAAAGTTTAACTTTAGGATTTTTTTAAAGGACTTTCTTTTACGATTATTTTTAAGTTTGAAACATGTTTCATATATCTTATAATCTATTTAGATATTCCAATGCAACCAAGCCTCCTGGTTCCATAGTTGGGGTTATAAATGGCTCAACTTTGATAATAGCAGAAGAATTGGTTTCATATTTGGTAGTTGTCAAGGACAAGAGCATATCATGGAATTATTGCTTTAAAGGACAGGCCTCACTGCTAACAGTGTAGACCTTGAATCAGCAGTAAGGAAAGAAAAAAACCAAGAGGATGAAGCCAAAAGCACAAGCAAAATAAGATTGTAACATCCAGTGGTGTTCAGTATTTAGAGGCTCTTATTACTTCAATGCTATCATCTTGGGCAGAAAAAGTCAGATATCTGCATGCATTCAAATATGCTACACTAAATTCTTGTTAAAAAATATTGTAAAAATTACTTTCCAAACAATTACATATTTTTCAACATTAACAATAACTATTTATATTTTTCTTTAATTCAATTAAACATTATTTTAGGCATGCTGTAGTTTATAAATCAGGCATTAATAATATCTCATAAATACATACTTACACATTTTCCTCACGTTATTTGGCATACATCCCAAAAGTAGAATCTCTTAGCATCAAATAACACATATTTTGAAGTTTTTAATAAATTCTCACTAAAGTCATATCTGGAAAGGTTATTTCAATTTACACTCCTACCAGGGATATTTGCACAAAATGACACAAATTGCCAGAATTTTTAATTAAAATATGCTAATATGCTAGGTGAAATTATTTTAGGTTTGGTTTTAATTTCATTATGTAGTTTTTTTAAAACTAAAATTGGTCACCCTTTCTTTGTGAAATTATACTAGCTTTGTACAGAATTTTATAATCTGAATTCTTTTTAACCTATTTTTGTTATGAGAATTTTAGCGCCTACCAGGTTCAAGTGATTCTCCTGCCTTAGCCTCCTGAGTAGCTGGGACTACAGATGAGTGCCACCATGCCAGGCTAAATTTTTGTATTTTATTTTATTTATTTGTTTGTTTTTGTAGGTACGAAGTTTTAAGATGTTGGCCAGGCTGGTCTGGAACTCCTGATCCCAGGTGAACACCATCTTGGCCTCCCAAAGTGCTGGGATTACAGGCATGAGCCACCAGGCCTAGGGATTCTAATTTTTAAGTAGTGATTTTTTTGTTTTACTTAAAGGTCCTTGATTATGGCTCCCTCTTAAAAATAGCTCCTTATCTCTGAGTCTATAACTATTTACCTGATTTTATGATGTTTTAGAATAATACATGATTATGTTATAAAACATCAATTTTTTTACACATTTTCTATGGTGCAAATGGCTGATTAGTAAGCAGTATAACAATTTGATACAAATATATATAAATAAAAGTGAAAAACAGTGAAATAATAAATATCAATAGTGACTATCTCTGGTTTCTAAAGTTGTTACTGACTTTTTAATATTTATGCTTTTATGTTTAATACGTTTACAAAATACAAATTTTTATAAAATGCAAACAATGAAACTGTAAGATCATTAATATGATACGATAGCATCATAGATATATGAAGTCTCTTCTTTTCTGGTACTATTTTAGTCACTAACTATGTAGTGGTAAATTGACTGATAAGGTTACTGCATTAAAATAATACATATGAGTATGTTGTGAAGGAAAAATAATAAATGAATTCAAGTGTGAAATAATCAGAAATGTGTTTTATAGAAAATAAAACAAGAGAAAATAAAACAATTATTTTCTCTTTCCTTTCTTCTTCCTTTCTTTTCTTTTCTTTCTTTCTTTCTTTCTTTCTTTCTTTCTTTCTTCTTTCTTTCTTCTTTCTTTCCTTTCTTTCTTTCCTATCTTACTTTCTTTTTCTTTCTTTCTTTCTCTCTTTTCTTTCTTTCTCTCTCTCTCTCTTCTTTCTTTCTTGACAGAGTGTCACTCTGTTTTCCTGGCTAAAGTGCAGTGATGTAATCTTGGCTCATTGCAACCTCCACCTCCCAGGTTCAAGTGATTCTCCTGCCTCAGCCTCCCAAGTAGCTGGGATCACAGATATGTGCCACCACACCTGGCTAATTTTTGTATTTTTAGTAGAGATAGAGTTTCACCATGGTGACCAGGCTAGTCTTGAACTCCTGTCCTCAGGTGATCTGCCAACCTTGGCCTCCCAAAGTGCTGAGATTACAGATTTTAGCCAGCACGCCTGACCAAAACAGGGTATTTTTAATATCCTGTTAGGAACAACTTTTCAGATTTGATAATCTTTAAAGACTTTCTGAAAGGTGACATTTAAGTTCAGATTTGAATGAGACAAGATCCTCCTGTGAAAGACTTGGGGAAGATTTTTCTACTTTGTTTAAATAAAATTCAATATCACAGGTGGTAAATATTTTTAAAAAGAGCAACAATTCCTTTTTTCTTCTCCCCTGAGACCCTGGCAATCACAATTCTACTTTCTGTTTTTATAAGTCTATTTTATATACCTCATGTAAGTGGAATCATGCAGTGTGTGTCTTTCTTTGCCTGGTTTATTTCACTTAGCATAACGTCCTTGAAATTCATACATGTATACACACACACACACACACACACACACACACACACACACACACATAAAGAGAGAGACCACATTTTATTTATGCATACATCTGTCAATGGATAAGTTCCAGAGATCTGCTATAGTTCACAGTGCCTATGGCTCACACTATGGTATTGTGCACTTAAAAACGTGCCAAAAGAATAGAATTCATGCTAAGTTTTCCTACCACACAAATAAGACAAAACAAAGCAAAACAAAAACCACGAAGCTGACATAGAAAACTTTGGGGATAATGATGTATTCATCCATTCTCATCTTGCTATAGGGATATGCCCAAGAATTCGTGATTTATAAAGAAAAGAGTTTTATCTGACACAGTTTTCCATGGCTGTAGAGGCCTTAGGAAACTGAAAATCATGGTGGAACGGGAAGCAAACACATCCTTCTTCACATGAATGGCAGGAAGGAGAATTACTGAGCAAAGGAGGAAAAGCCCCTTATAAAACCATCAGATCTTGTGAGAACTCACCTAGTATCACAAGAACAGCAGCATGAAGTTAACCCCACCCATGGTTCAATTACTTCCCATTGAGTCCCTCCAGTGACAGGTGGGGATTATGGTAACTACAATTCAAGATGAGTTTGGGGACACAGACAAACCATATCAGATGGATATGTTTACTACCTTGATTGCGGTGACTGTATCACAAGTATTTACCTATGCCCAAACTTCAACTTTATAAATTAAAAGTGCAGATTTGTTCTTTGTATATAAGTAATACCTCAATAAAGGTGTTAGAAATTGATATTTTTAGTATTTGTTCTATCATACCAGTATGATAAACTATATTGATAGTCTTACTCGGAAAGAATAAAGATTTCTCCTTCATATACACAAAATTAGCTCTTAATAATGTACTTTTTAGTATAAATTTAGGTATGATTCATCTGCATTAGCTGATAAAGTTCCAAAGCAAGAAACAATTTTTAGTACTTAACTTTCTGTTATGGAGTGAATTATATTCCCTTAAAATTCCTATGTTGAAACTTTAACCCCCAATGACTGCTCTTGGAGATAGGTCCTGTTTAGAAATAATTAAGGTAAAATGAGGTAATAGGGTAGGCTCTAATCCAATAGGACTGGAAGAAGAGGAAGGGACAGCAGAGGAAAATCCAGGTGAGGAGAGAGCGCAAAGCTGTTGACCTGCAAGCTAAAGACAGAGACCTCAGGAAAAAATAAATCTGCTGAAACCTGGTTTTGGACTCCAATTTCCAGAATCATGAACAAATAAATTTCTGTTGTTTTAGCCATCCAGTCTGTTTTATCTGTCATGATGGTATTAACAAACTAACAACTATCTCTTACGTTAACTAATGTTATATGAAAAGTACTAAGTTCAACAATCCCCTATTGTTAATTTTCATTAATATTAATTTCTAAAGGAATCAATTAAACAATTCTTTTCTGTAGATACAATTTATAATAACTTGTTTCAATTTATCTTTTAAACATGATTTTATATAAACTTTACAAAGTGTTTTCCTCATCTTATGAATAGAGTAGAAAATAGAATCTCTTTTTAGAAGTACCTCTAAAAGTTGCTCAGAAGTTTTAGAACAGTGACTTAAAAAAAGCATTGATTTACTTTAGTTGTGCTGGTATCTCCTATTACCAGCTCCACTATTATGAAATGACATCTGCTTTATGTTTTATATTCCTTGAAATTTTTTCAAACTTGCTTTATGATCTGTAATATAGTTCACTAAAATCTATGTATATATTTATGTTTATGGAATGGTTTTGCCTCTGACTTTCCTTTTTGTGTCTAAAATATTTACAGTATTTATTTTAAAATACTTGCAGCTTAACTGCCATCTAAATTATCCCTTTGTTTCTATTTCATTTTTCTATTGATTATAAGTCACTTTTATTGTATCGTTTCCTGCCTTACAGTGCGTATAAAAAGCCTTAGAGACTGAAGTCTAAGGTCCTTGTGTCCCAGCTTTCCCCTTAGGTAGATAGGACGAGGGGTCTAAACACATCAAACCAATCATTCATTGAGTTGAATCAAGTCTGAATTTGCTTTCTCAATTTGCTTAACGGACTTCATTCAGTTCCTAGTATATTCCTCATCCCCTGAGGTGGTACTCCTTTTATTTAATAATAGCTTAATTATATATAATTCAAATACCATAATCTTACTCCCTTTAAGTGTGAAATCCAGTGGGTTTTGATATATGCACAAAGTTTTGCAACCGGCACCAACGTCTAATTCCAGAATACATGAATCACCACAACAAGAACATAAGTTACTTCCCATTTCCCACCTTAACCTATGCTCCACTCTTACAATAATCACTAATTTATAAATTTCTAACTATGAATTTCCATATTATATGTATATTTTTAAATGAAATCACTCAATATGTTATCTTCTGTGACTGGCTTCTTTTTTTGGCATAATATTTTTAGGGATCATTGGTGTAGTAGCATGGGGAACTACTTCATTTCTTTATACTTCATTGTACAGATATAACACATTTTCTTTAATAATTCATCAGTTTATGGGCATTTAAATTGTTGCCACTTGGGGCCATAAGGAATAACGAAGCTATCAGCATCCATGTATGCATCTCTGTTTAGACATGTTTTCATTTCTCTTGGGTACATACCTAAGTGTATAATTGCTGTCTCACATGTTACTTCATTTGAGGAACTGCCAGATTTCCAAAGCCTCCGTATGACTACATTCCCACCAGTAATATAAGATCCCAGTGTTTCTACATCATTATACTTGTTATCTGTCTTTTTTATTGCATGCATTTTAATGGTGAAAAGGTTCCATCCATCATTGTGACTTTGCTTTCCATCTCCAAAATTATTAATAATGTTGAGCAACTTTTCAAGACTTTATTCTTTGTCATGTACCTTTTTTTTGTGAAAAGTCTATTCCAATCATTTGCCCATTTATTAGTTATTTGTCTTTATTTGTTGAATTATAAGTGTTCTGGATTTTTATGGAGTTTTGACAGATTGATAGGTTTCCTTCCATGCTTCAGAGGTTTGAATTTAACATTTACAGAAGCTTCTTTTTTTTTTTTTTTTTTTTTTTT
>NW_016107350.1:417539-431348 GCF_001604975.1 Cebus imitator | reverse complement strand
GTTCAAGCGATTCTTCTTCCTCAGCTTCCTAAGTAGCTGGGATTCCAGGCACACATCACCATGCCTGACTAAATTTTGTATTTTTAGTAGAGACAGAGTTTCACCATATTGGCCAGTCTGGTCTCGGACTGCTGACCTCGTAATCCACCTGCCTCGGCCTCCCAAGGGTCTGGGATTACAAGTGTCAGTCACTGTGCTGGGCCTAGAAGCTTCTTTATGTCAGCACCCCAAGGTTGTTGGGGATTGCACTCTGAGTGTGCTGCCAGGCCTGCTGCTTTCTCTCAGTAATGCTCTCTCAAACTCTTGAGAACTCTACATGTTTAAATTTTAAACTTAGTTTCTTTGTACTTTTGGAAAAGAAATCACGATCTGGCCAATTCCTTGAAAATCACATGTTTAAAATTTGTTTTGGAAACTTATACCTCCAACAGGGCTTTGCTTCTGAAATGCTTCAAGATTTCATTTTTTACTCAAAACCCACATAATATTGATGAAGACTTAGCAATAAAAATATATTTTTTAAAAAAGTTATTAACGTTGTTGTATATTTTTAGCTTGTAACTTTTATGTGCTGTGCCACTTGTAGGAACATACCAAAACTTAATTCTCCAGTCCTGTGTTGATAGACATTTGGAATGTTTCCAGTCTGGTGCTATTAAAAATAAGGCTCTAAAAGCAACTCATATATTTTTTTTAGTATCTCTTGAGAATCACTTAATAGTGCAATTACAGAGTAATAACTGAGACAAATATGAAGCTTTAGTTGATACTCTCATACAGCTCAACACAGTACAAATTTTCCCTACCACCAACGGCTTATGAAAGTGGAAGTAACATCACATCTCTGTGAACTGGTGATACAGATAATGTTCTGTTGTTTGTTTTCATTTCAAATACTGTGGTGGGTATCTGCTGCTATAACAACATGGGTTTTATTTTTTTATTTTATTTTTGTTTTTTGAGATGGAGTCTTGCTCTGCCGCCCAGGATGGCGTGCCGTGGTACGATTTCAGCTCACTACAGCCTCTGCCTCCTGGGTTCAAGCAAGGCTCCTTCCTTGGTCTCCAAAGTAGCTGGGACTACAGGAGCCCACCACCATGCCTGGCTAATTTTTCTGCATTTTTAGTAGAGACTGGATTTCACTGTGTTAACCAGGATGGCCACAATTTCCTGACCTCATGATCTGCTCACCTCGGCCTCCCAAAGTGTTGGGATTATAGGGGTGAGCCACCACTCCCAGCAACAACATGGTTTTAATTTGCATTTGCCTTTGGAGCAATGAGATTAAGAGCACTTTAGGATCTGTATTGGTTATTTAGATAGCTTCTCTGTGGGTGTGTCTCTTCAAGCTGTAAATATTTGCTCAGCATATAAGTTGTATTTTGTCATCATGGTATGCTTTGGCAGAAAAACAATTATTATATTTTCAGGTAGTCTAATGTATAATATTATTAGTGTTTTCAATTTTTAAATCATGAGTATAAAACAATTGTCTTATTTTTTTGGTCAAATGAGGTTCATCCATGTTTTCTAGATTTTTACAGGTTTATTATATTTATGTTAACTATATTTGTGTAGTTTTATTTTTTACATTTATATGCCCAATTCCTTTGCTCTCCTCAACCCCTGTAGTATGTACCCTTGTACATAATGTACTGCATAGTGATATTTTTATTTTCCAAATGTTTATCTAGTTTTCCTTGCCCTCCTTGATTCTTCTATTGTTTGTTAATGAGCCTCTGCATGAGTTTTCTTCATATGTGTGTGTGTTTTTAGTTGTTTTATTTTAGCCTTCACCTGAAACTGAGAGCCTGAAGGACTTTTCCTAATTTAAGTGCATTTTCATCACTTTCTCACTTAGGAAGTAGAAATAAATATAGGGAAGAAACATAAATAATTTTATATGTATGTGAGTGAGTGTGTGTGTGTGTGCGTGTGTGTGTGTGTGTGAGTGATTTCTGTGTTGTTTATCAGAATGAAGATAAGTAAAGAAAATGGGAATTGGTATTTTGGTGATTTTTGAGCGACAGTTCAGAATCGCTTTGTCTGTAAGACAAAACAGTCTTCTTATATTTTAAAGTCATAATGTGGTTCATCCATGCATTCTTCTAGATTTTTAGTTTTATTATTTTTATATTAACTATATTTAACATATTTAAACATAGGGAAGAAACATGAATAATTTTATAGGGGTGTGTGCGTGTGTGTGTGTGTGTGTGTGTGTGTGTGTGTATGATTTCTGTGTTGTTGATCTGAATGAAGATTAGTAAAGAAAATGGGGATGAGTATTTATTTTGGTGATTTCTGAGTGACCAGCATGCTGGGTTTCGCTCCAACCTCTGCTTGTCTTTGCAGTCAGCCCTGTGGCACTGCTGTTGAATCTATACCATGAATGCTGTTCACAGGTAGCGCAGCCAGGACTCATCCCTGCCACCAATAATTATTTTAATAATATAACCCGTGGTTCTAGTCTTTTGCATTACTAGTTGCTTTCTCTGGTTTTAGGTGATAACCAGAAGTGATTTTAAAAATCTGTGAATTAGTTTTGTATTGCTGAAAGACTCATTACCGCAAATGCAGAGGCTAAAAACAAGAGACATTTATATCATGATTTCTTAGGTCTGGAGTACAAACATAATTTAGCTGAAGTCTTTCCTCAGGCTCTCCTTAGACTGTAATCAAGGTATCAGCCAGGCTGGGGGATTATTTGAGGCTCGGGATTCTCTTCCAAGCTCATGTGGGTGTTGGCAGAATGTATTTCTTGATGACACAGAACAACTGTTCCATGCTCCTTCAAAGCCGGAGACAGAGAAATACTCTCTGAACCGAAGTGCCCTTTGTCCCTGGTTTAAGGATTTTCACCTGATTAAATTAGGCCCACTCAAGATATTCTTTCCTATTCTTAATCCTAAATCAATCATTTTGGCACTTAAAGAAGTTATACAAAATTCCTTTACCTTTTCCATATACTATTTACTAGAAACAAGTCATACTTCCCATCCACACTCAAAGCAAATGTATCATAAAATAGTATGACTCATTGAATTGCAAACTGAGTCCAACCCATTCTGTCTCCATGATTTTTTCCAAGTCCAGATCAAACTCATCATTGATACATATTTTGTCTCTCTCTTTTTTTTTTTTTTTTTTTTTTTTTTTTTTTTTTTTTTTTTTTTTTTTTTTTTTTTTTTTTTTTTTTTTTGCTATGATCTGAATGTTTTGAGAGAGATCTCAAACTTGTATGCTAAAATGTTAATCCACAAAATGGTTGTTTTAGGAGGCAAGGCTTTTGGGAGTGAATAAGGATTATTGCTTTTATGGAAGAGGCTCTGGTTCTTTTCACCATTTGAGAATGCAGCTAAAAGGTACCATCTATAAATTGAGAAATGGGCTGTTAACAAGCATTCAATCTGCTGAATTCTTGATGTTAGACTTTTCGACTTCCAGAACTGAAAGAAATAAATGTCTGTCATAAGTAAGCCACTCATTCTATATTTTGCTATTGCAGTCTGAATAAGCTAAGATAATCTTCATAGAATTGTTCTGCAATCTACCTTTCACCCGCTTTTAATTGTTACAGCCTTCAGTGTTCTCTGTGGATCAGAACTCTAATAGCAAATGGTGAAATTTTTCTGAGCTCCCTATGGGACCACCTCTCTTTATAGTGCTGTAAATGAAGCTTGACTAACTTTACCTTTCTAACTCCTGTCGGCCACTGACATTATTCTCATACATTGCTCTATAACACAGTTTTTTGTATGGGGTCCTTAAGCTTATTACAGTTCTTCCTTCCATATTGTCCACCTAATCCACAGTAAATCCATAAATTGTTGAACAAACAAGTGCAAATATATCCCTAGCCCACTATGTTTTTTGTCTTTTTCTTGGCCCAAACAACTCTCTAGGTACCCCTGCCCTCTTGGTCATGGGGTATGACTTTCTATAAGCAATTTTCTTGCCCAATTAGACCCTTCTGAGGGATAACATTTCTGTCCTCTTGTATGAAATCCAATTTGTGTATATGATTCTCTTTGAATTCTACTTAAATATGCAAATTCAAGGAAGAGACGCACTTCAATTCCCTCTCCAAAATTCCTACAGAGATTGTGGAAGGAATGCCATGAAATGTCAGACAATCATATAGCATGTTAGTAAGTCCCAGGAAAGCTGAAATGATTCCATATATAGTTGATTTCATAGAACATGAGGTTCTAAGTGCATCTTGATTTTAACAGTAAGCTCTAATTCCAATGTTAGGATCAAAGAAAGTTCTACTTAACTTCCAGTTACACATTATGTATGTAAAACCAATCTAAAAGTTTGATAAATTACAGCGGGATTCTACATGAACATTGTTTAGAAGGAATATGCATTTCAAGATCCTAAGGGTCATCATTATTTGCTGTATGAACCCTTCCTAATTTTCAGGGCTTACCCTTTCCTTACTAATGCTTAATTTTAACCTCATGGGTACTACATGCTAATAAATTTAATTTGCATTGTATTGAAGCCACAGATATTTTAGTCTTTGGTTTTAATTTCTAGAAATCTCTGTCATGTGCCTATAGGAGAGAAGAGTTTCTGTCAAGGGAGTCGTGTATTTCTGATCTCTAATGTGTACCATAACTTGAGAATTTTCTGTGATTGGCAAATTTTTTCTTTATGTTGCTAAGTATACTTACAATCTTCCAACTCCCTCATACAATTTATTTTTACTAGTCTATTATGTCAGAAACTACTTAACATTTAACTTTACTTTCAACATGCACTTGAATATAGGTATCTACAGAGGATAATTTAAGTAACTGTTTTTCCACTGTTTGCCATTGGCCTCCAATGACCCTTTTAACACTGATGTTAGGCACATCAGGGCCGTTAAATTTAATCAGATATGAGTATAAAGTAGAGATTCTCATCCTTAATTTCAGTCCTCTGAAATAATTTCTAGCATCAAAAACTATTTCAGACAGGATTGAATCAAGGAAATAGAACAATTTTTCTTCTGTATCTGGCAGTTGGCTGAGGGAACTCATAATCTAGAGTTGACACTTGGTAAAAAGAGCTAGACACAAAATGGTTGAGAACATCCAATATGAACCTTCAGGTATCTCTCTGTTATTTTCACCATGAAGGGGAGCAAAGACAACCTGAATACTGACAGCAGCTCTGAGTTTCTCTCCTGGCTCATCTGACCACAATGACCTTCAGAAACTAGTGATTGTAGCTTTATATCGACCCTCCAAATTTCGTGCAATTCTCTCTCTCACTCTGTTTTGTTCTTCTCAAACTCTAATTGGGAAACAGGCAGGGAAGGGCATTCCTGGAAAAGCAGTTCCAGATGATCCTAGTTGACATGGTACAAAAATGTGAGAGCTAAACAGAAAATTCATAACAATATATACACTTTATTTTTTTTCAACAAATCCATAAGATATTAATATTAGTAAATTAATCTTTCTAATAGATTGTTTAGTATAGGGTTGCTTTCTTTGGCTTCTAGATTTTCTGAATATTTATATTATTTATACAACTAGATGTACAGTTGTACAAATGGGGTGATGCATAGGAAAATAGGACTTAAAACTGAGATCTGATTTAACAAGGAAATTAAGTAAGAATCTATTTATGAAAAAAATAATTTGTTTAATACAAAGGGGTTGACTGCAGGCATAAGCAGAAATTGTAATTTAGAATGTTCACCTAATAAAAGGAAGCAAGGAACTGAATTGAGATTTAGCCTAGCAATTCTAATCTGCTTACATTTTCAAAAAATGCTGACATCTAACCAGAAACTTTGAGGATTATTATGTTTGGAAAAATATGCTTACATAACGTGTAATCTATCCTTCTTTATGAGTGAGATACTTTTGAATGAAACATATCTTTGTATCTGTATAGTTAATCTTTTGTTGGAATCATAAAATATTTTTCACAGCAAGAAATTATGTCCAAGTCACTTTTTATTTTACACTGGTTAAAGAATAAATATAAGGATTTAAACATTTCTCAGAACACCAAGTTTCTTATGTTCAAGTTATTCTTTATCAGGGTTTTTCGATAACGCATATTACGACAATAGAACTGGTTTTAAATTCTTAAGAAAATATCTGAAATAAAGAAATGTAGAATGAGTGGCCCATTGGTGGAGGGGATGAAATTTCCTTTGTCTTTCAAGTAACTTCCAGAAAACTCTGTGGCCTAGAGATAGTAAAGCACATTTTCAATAAGTTAAGTGCCTTCTAATTTTAGAACCTATACAATTAGCTACCAGTAAAGAGCATCTTTTAACCAATTATTTTTACCTCATGTTGTTTTGTAAGCTTTGGACTTTTCAAAAGACTTGATGTCCATTTTTTTAGTCACATATTTTTGTACATAACGAAAGTTGTATGAACATAGGTTTTCTAGATTATCTCATGGCATTCTCAGTACCTACACAGTCTAATGAAGTGAAAACTGACTTAAATTTTCTCAGGCGAAGTCATTCTAATGCACTGAATTTATCAACCCAGTGTTGAAGGTGTCTATTTTCTCATTAATTAGTTTTTCTTTTTCTATACAACTAGCACAACGGCTATTTTAAACAATTAATTCTTGATGAATGTATTAATAAGTGTATTATTGACATAATTTAGAGCATTCAGAGTTTTTAAATAACTGTGGTTAACCAAAAAGAGCCTTGTAAAATATTTTGTCTTAAAATTAAGTTCAGTGGATTTGTGTTATTTTTTACTCTTATTAATATCTATTCCTAATTGTCTTTTCAATCTGGGAATTAGTTTTTTCATGGACTTGTAAGTTTTAATTAAGCAACTTTTCCATGAAACAGGAAAGGATGCTGAAAATGCCACCTATGACAAATTAATTCTTCTTAATCTTTAGTTATAGTAATGTCATACTCAAAAAGAAACCTAGAAATCACCCAACCCAATACTATTCTCTTTGTGTCATATCTGTGATCTCATCCATTTAATATTTACAGTTCTGAGTTTCTTTCCTCTACTTATGTATACATTCCAGTGTACTGTGCTCAGCTGAGACAGAGTTACTGATTTATATACTAACATTAATATAACATTTTTAATATAGAATATAACCACATTTATACAATGTCAATTTATCTGGAGAAATATATAAACTTTTTATTCTACAATAAAAATATTTGAGGCCACTATGCTAATAACTCTATGGCAAATTTAAGACTTTCACATTTGAGGTCGAGCACACAGTACAGTGATTTTGTTTTTATATTTTAATATGTAAAGTAATGAGAAAAGCTTTTTTGCCTTATATTAAAAATGCAGTACTTCATTTCAAAGTTTGAAGTTTCTGTACTTTCTGAAATTGTGTTTAGTGTTCCTTTCTATTTCTACTTTATGGTCTATAAGCTTAGATTTGTAGTATCTGTTCAATTTTGGATGTCAAGATGGGAAATAATCCATTACTTATGTGTTTATAACAACATGTACCTCTATGGTAGGAAATAACTCTACTTTATAAACTTTTTACATACATCACAATGGCTCAAAGCTTTACCAGTTTCTTAAAGTGGGTTTGATAAAAAGCCGCAGTCCTTTTTCAAATTAGAGAGTGTAATATCTATTTTTGGATAAGTCTCTGTAAAACCAATTCTGATTCAGATTTGTTAAACACTGAAAGTGATTGGTAATTTTTAAAAACTCACCTATAAGTGCTATAAATCAAGTAAATCCTTACATACTATACATGGTGTACATAGAGGGATGTTTCTGACATTAGAAAGAAACTAGTGAAATGGAAGACTATGCTTTATTTAGGAGTTTAAAAATAAATTTAATATTATTCTGTGTTAATCTGTACAATATTGTAACTCCCACACTGAGTACTCCAAACATAGAGTCTACAGAAGAAAAGGAAACATTTAAGTAAATGGCACTTTTAAGTACAAAACATTTTATGAACAAAACATTTCAATTTTAATACCACTGGCCCACATAAGCATAATTTAATTGAGAAATACACACACACACACACACACACACACACGTGCGCACACACACACACAAATATATATATATTTCTCATATCATAACCATGTTTAATATTTCCTAGTTCTATGAATTTGATTGGCAATGACAAATGCTTAATAGTTGACCAATTTGTGCCACGGATCATTGCAGGCCCTGAGAATGTAGCAGTGTATTAGGAATCCATTCTGCTACAGCAAAGTACCAAAACCTTAATGGCTTACAAGAAGCCAAATTTACTATCCTATAGTGCTAGAGGTCAGAAGTCTGAAATGGGTTTTTCTGATCTAAAATCAAACATCATTCTTAAAGCACTAGTGGAGAATCCATTTTCTCACATTTTTGGATGTTCAGAGGCCTCTTTCACACCTTAGCTCATTGCTTCTTCCATCTTCAAAGACAGGATTTTGGTATCTTCAAATCTCTTCCTAATGCTGACCGTCTTGGTCTTTTTCTTTCACGTATAAAAAACGATGTCATTTCATTGCTCCCACTTGGATAATCCTGGATAATCTCCACACCCCAAGATCTTTAATTACATCTGCAAAGTCCTTTTGGCCTTGTAAGGAAGCACATTCACAGCTTCCTTGGATGAGGATGTGGACATTCTTTAAGGACCACTATCTTGCCAGCCAGAAGCTGTAAATAAAACAGACTAAAATCTCTATGTTCATAAGAGTGTGTTTTAATGAGAAATGTAGGCAAAAAACAAACCCATAATTTGTCTTCTTTTATATTCCTACTACTTCTTTGTACTGTCTTTTTTTTCTATAGTTTGCTCAAGGAATTATCTATATTATTGTCCTCCTCAACTAGTCAATTTTTACCTTTGTAAACACACTCAATTTTATACACTTACCTTCATGTATATTTCTCTCTCCTTCTGCTTTATTTGGTTTAATTTTGCTATTATTTTATAAACTTCATAATACGTATGTTACATTGAAACA
This sequence comes from Cebus imitator, assembly GCF_001604975.1. NCBI lineage: Eukaryota > Metazoa > Chordata > Mammalia > Primates > Cebidae > Cebus > Cebus imitator. The sequence continues at coordinate 422,392 of NW_016107350.1, read as the reverse complement.
TTACTAGTCTTCCCTATTTTATTATTTTAAATAATTTATATATAATATAATAAATATTTTATTATATTATATATAAATATATATATATATATAATTGCACTTTAGATTCTGGGGTACATGTGAAGAACATGAAGGATTGTTGCATAGGTACACACACGACAATGTGGTTTGCTGACTCCATCACCAACACCTATATCTGGCATTACTCCCCGTGTTATCTCTCCCCAATTCCCTATCCCACTCTAGCCCCCCAATTCCCTATCCAGCCCCTAGAGCCCCCTGCACAGACCTAAGTGTGAGATGCTCCCCTCCCTGGGTCCATGTGTTATTGTTTAACGCCTGCCTCTGACTGACAACATGCCATGTTTTATTTTCTGTTCTTCTGTCAGTTTGCTGAGAATGATGGTTTCCAGGTTCATTCATGTCCCTACAAAGGAAACAAACTCATCCTTTTTCTTGGCTGCATTGTATTCCATGGTGTATATGTGTCACATTTACCCTGTCCACTCTATCACTGATGGGCATTTGGGTTGGTTCCAGGTCTTTGCTATTGTAAATAGTGCCTCAATGAACATAACTGTGCATATGTATTTATTATAGAATGATTTATAATCCTTTCAATATATACCCAGTAATAGAATTCTTGGTTCAAATGGAATTTCTATTTCTAGGTCCTTGAGGAATCACCACACTGTCTTCCACAATGGTTAAATTAATTTACACTCCCACCAACAGTGTAAAAGTTTTCCTATTTCTCCACATCCTCCTCAGAATCTGTCGTCTCCAGATTTTTTAATGACCACCATTCTAACTGGCTTGTGATGGTATCTCAATGTAGCTTTGATTTGCATTTCTCTAATGACCATTGATGATGAGCATTTTTTCAAGTTTATTGGCCTCATATATGTCTTCTTTCAAAAAGTGTCTGTTCATATTCTTCGTCCACTTTTGAATGTGTTTGGTTTTTTCTTGTAAATCTGTTTTAGTTCTTTGTAGATTCTGGATGTAAGTCCCTACTCAGATGAGTAGATTGCAAAAATTTGTTCCCATTCCGTTGGTTGCCGGTTCACTCTAATGATTGTTTCTTTTGCTGTGCAGAAGCTCTGGAGTTTAATTAGATTCCATTTGCCTATTTTGACTTTTGTTGTCAATGCTTTTGGTGTTTTAGTCATGAAGTCCTTGCCTACGCCTATGTCCTGAATGGTTTTGCCTAGATTTTCTTCTAGGGTTTTTATGGTGTTGGGACTTATGTTTAAGTTGTAATCCATCTGGAGTGAATTTTAGTGTAAGGTATCAGGAAGGGGTCCAGTTTCTGCTTTCTGCACATGGCTAGCCAGTTTTCCCAACACCATTTATTAAACAGGGAATCCTTTCCCCGTTGCTTGTTATTGGCAGGTTTGTCAAAGATCAGATGGTTGTAGATGTGTGATGTTGCCTCTGAGGCCTCTGTTCTGTTTCATTGGTCTATATCTCTGCTTTGGTACCAGTACCATGCTGTTTTGATTATTGTAGCCTTGTAGTACAGTTTGAAGTCAGATAGTGTGAAGCCTCCAGCTTTGTTCTTCTTGCTTAGAATTGACTTGTCTATGCGGGCTCACTTTTGGTTCTGTATGAAGTTTAAGGTGGTTTTTTTTTTCAGTTCTGTGAAGAAGGTCATTGGTAGATTGATGGGGATAGCATTGAATCTGTAAATTACTTTGAGCAGTATGGCCATTTTCACAATATTGATTCTTCTTAACCATGAACATGGAATGATTCTCCATCTGTTTGTGTCCTCTCTTATTTCCTTGATCAGTGGTTTGTAGTTCTCCTTGAAGAGGTGCTTTACATTCTTTGTTAATTGTATTCCTAGGTATTTTATTCTCTTTGTAGCAATTGTGAATGGCAGTTCGTTCTTGATTTGGTTCTTTTAAGTCTGTTATTGGTGTATAGGGATGCTTGTGATTTTTGCACATCAAGTTGCTTATCAGTTTCAGGAGATTTTGGGCTGAGACAATGGGGTCTTCTAAATATACAATCATGTCATCAGCAAATACAGTAGAGACAATCTGATTTCCTCCTTTCCTAAGTGAATACCCTTTATTTCTTTTTCTTGCCTGATTGCTCTGGCTAGAACTTCCAATACTATATTGAGTAGGAGTGGTGAGAAAGGGCATCCTTATCTAGTGCCAGATTTCAAAGGGAATGCTTCTAGTTTTTGTCTATTCAGTATGATATTGGCTATGGGTTTGTCATAAATAGCTTTTATTATTTTGAGATACGTTCCATCAATACCTAGTTTATTGAGAGTTTTTAGCATAAAGCGCTGTTGAATTTTGTGGAAGGCCTTCTCTGCATCTATTGAGATAATCATATGTTTTTTTTCTTTGGTTCTGTTTATGTGGTGAATTACGTTTATAGACTTGCATATGTTGAACAAGGCTTGCATCCCCGGGATGAAGCCTACTTGATCGTGATGGATAAGCTTTTTATTGTGCTGTTGCAATCTGTTTGCCAGTATTTTATTGAAGATTTTTGCATCTATGTTCATCATGGATATTGACCTGAAGTTTTCTTTTCTTGTTGAGTCTCTGCTGGGTTTTAGTATCAAGATGATGTTGGTCTCATAAAATGATTTGGGAAGGATTCCCTCTTTCTGGATTGTTTGATAGTTTCAGAAGGAATGGTACCAGCTCCTCTTTTTATGTCTGGTAGAATTTGGCTGTGAACCCATCTGGACCTGGGCTTTTTTTGGTTGGTAGGCTATTAATTGCTGCCTCAGCTTCAGCCCTTGTTATTGGTCTATTCAGGGTTTCAACTTCTTCCTGGTTTAGGCGTGGGAGGGTGCAAGTGTCCAGGAATTTATCCATTTCTTCCAGGCTTTCTGGTTTATGTTCATAGAGTTGTTTGTAGTAATCTCTGTTGGTGGTTTGTATTTCTGTGGAATCTATGATGATATCCCCTTTATCATTTTTTATTGCATCTATTTGATTATTTTCTCTTTTCTTTTTTATTAATCTGGCTAGTGGTCTATTTTGTTGATCTTTAAAAAAAAAAAACAGCTCTTGGATTTTTTGTTTTTTTGTAGTGTTTTTTTTGTTTTTTTTTCCTTTAGTTCTGCTCGGCTCTTAGTTATTTCTTGTCTTCTGCTAGGTTTTGGGTTTTTTTATCTTGCTCCTCTAGCTCTTTCAATTTTGATGATAGGGTGTCGATTTTAGAACTTTTCTTCTTTTTCACGTGGGCATTTATTGCTATAAATTTTCCTTTAGACACTGCTTTAAATGTGTCCCAGAGATTCTGGTACATTGTGTTTGTTCTCATTGGTTTTGAATAACATCTTTATTTCTGCCTTCATTTCATTATTTATCCAGTCAACATTCAAGAGCCAGTTGTTCAGTTTCCATTAGTTGTGTGGTTCTGAGTCAGTTTCTGAATTCTGCGTTCTAACTTGATTGCACTGTGGTCTAAGAGACTGTTTGTTATGATTTCCATTCTTTTGCATTTGCTTAGGAGTGATTTACTTCCAAGTATGTGGTCAATTTTAGAATAGGTGCGAAATGGTGCTGAGGAGAATGTATGTTCTGTGGATTTGGGTGGAGAGTTCTCTAAATGTCTATTAGGTTTGGTTGGTCCAGGTCTGAGTTCAAGTCCTGGATACCCTTATTAATTTTCTGTCTCATTGATCTGTCTAATATTGACAGTGGAGTGTTAAAGTCTCCCACTATTATAATGTGGAAGTCTAAGTCTCTTTGTAGGTCATGAATAACTTGCTTTATGTATCTGAGTGCCGCTGTGTTGGGTGCATATATATTTAGAATCATTAGCTCTTCTCGTTGCACTGATCCTTTTACCATTATGTAATGCCCTTTTGCGTCTCTTTTGATCTTTGTTGGTTTAAAGTCTATTTTATCACAGACTAGATCGCAGCTCCTCATTTTTTTTGCTCTCCATTTGCTTGGTAAATCTTCCTCCATCCCTTTATATTGAGCCTATGTGTATCCTAGCATGTGAGATGGGTTTCCTGAGTACTGCACACCAATGGATTTTGACTTTTTATCCAATTTGCCAGTCTGTGTCTTTTGATTGGTGCATTTAGCCCATTTACATTTAAGATTAATATTGTTATGTGTAGATTTGATACTGCCATTGTTATGCTACCTGGTTGTTTTGCCTGTTAGTTGATGAAATGTCTTCATTGTGTCGATGGTCTTTACCATTTGGTATGTTTTTGGAGTGGCTGTTACTTGTCGTTCCTTTCTGTGTTTAGTGCTTCTTTCAGAAGCTCTTGTAAAGCAGGCCTGGTGGTGATGAAATCTCTCAGCAATTGCCTGTTTGTAAAGAATTTCATTTCTCCTTTGCTCATGAAGCTTAGTTTGGCTGGATATGAAATTCTGGGTTGAAATTTCTTTTCTTTAAGGATGTTGAATATTGTCCCCTACTCTCTTCTGGCTTGTAGGGTTTCTGCTGAGAGATTCACTGTGAGTATGATGGGATTCCCTTTGTGGGTAACTTGATCTTTCTCTCTGGCTGTCTTAGCATTTTTTCCTTCATTTCAACCCTGCTGAATCTGATGATGATGTGCCTTGGGGTTGATCTTCTTGAGGAATATCTTTGTGGTGTTCTCTGTATTTCCTGGACTTGAATATTGGCCTGCCTTGCTAGATTGGGGAAGTTCTCCTGGATAATATCCTGAGGAGTGTTTTCCAGCTTGGATTCATTCTCTCAGTCACATTCAGGTATACCTATCAAATGTAGATTAGGTCTTTTCACATAATCCCTTATTTCTTGGAGGCTTTGTTCTTTTCTTTTTACTTTTTATCTCTAATCTTGCCTTCTTATTTTATTTCATTGACTTGATCTTCAATCTCTGATAT